>NC_141993.1:42778586-43078586 GCF_049901715.1 Pseudonaja textilis
GGGTGGGAATAAATAAAGAGGATGGTAGAGAACAAAATGCTAATTTGCCTTTTAGAAGATGATGTTCCTGCCTGAGGTCATGCCATTTTAGCAGCCATTTTGTGAACTGCCAAACATTCAGTTAAATTATTTGCATTTTATTAAATTGTGAAATGGACCCAGCAGTAGTTAAATCAAATCCCTCATTTTACTCAGAGGTAAGATGCAAAATACTTTTGAAAATATATTTTTCAGTATGCCACAATTGTTATTTGATAGAAAATACATTTCAAGTTACTGCTGCTGCTACTTAACAAAGTGAAAATAGCCATTACAGTATTAAGGGAAGTGGGAATCTTTAAAGAAGCTCTGGTATCACAGTCCCTGATTAAATTATTCATTTCATCACAATGGGGGACTGCAGTATGCAAGAATTTCATATGGAGATCGATTTTTTTCTATTTATTTATTTATTTTGCTAAAGAGCCAACAAATTGACATATAATGCTCAATTATGATAAAACCTTATTTTGTGTTTGATTTATATAAAAAAGGAATGAATTTACAAACCCATGTTAGTCATGATCCAATTCTTCTTTTCTAATTAAGGTTTGCTACTTTATACTACTAATGTGTAACAGTTTAGTCATCCTTGGTCAAACAGCTCCCAATAGAAATAATAGTGATATAATTCCAGCAATTCAACAGTAAACCATGACTTACCCCAAAACTCTGCTTTCTGCTAAGCTACGGAGCAAAGTATGCATATTCTTTCAGGCCTACAACAACCCCAAGCAATCCATCCATTCAAATAGATCTTCCTCTCCCCATAAGCAAACATATCACAAATTCAGCTCCCTGGAAGATACCATATGGTAATGATTTAAAGTCCTGTGACTTCTCCTATCCAGTCTTAGCTCTATAGCATGATATACTGATGAAGACTAATAATGCTAGGCTTATTCTGTTTTTCTTTTCTCCAACATTCCTGTACATACCATAAGAACCTGTAGCAAATAAAAATGTTAGTTTGAATTTTTTTGTATATATCTTAAATATACTTTAGAAGTGAATGAATGCAAGAGTTTCCAATAATACTCTACATCATATGAAAGATGACTCTTTAGAGCAGGGTAGGCAGTTGGCGATCTTGAGGATTGAAGAACTCCTCAAGCTAAATTCACATATCCTTTGTTGTAAATTCAAAACCTTTATATAGAAGAAGGATCCTCAGACCTAGTCTGTGGCCCACTACTGGTCCATGGCCCGTAAGGAACCAGCGAAGCTTTATCTGCGCATGCATGGGATCTAGGTAGCACTCAAAACCATGATCTCCCCAATCCATGCAAAAACGGTTTTCCATGGTTCCTGGTGCCCAAAAGGTTGAGGATTACTGACAAAAAAGATCAACCAGCACTCTAGGAAAACCTAATTGCTAGTTTCTTGCAGTCTAATGTTTGTATAGGTCAGAAGAGATAACCAGAAAGATAAAAAAGAAAACATCAGAGATAGATTGGTGAGTTCATCCTCTTTTGACTCTGGCCCTTCTTCCTGCTTGCTTTAGCTGAACTTATCATGTAGTCATCAGCAGGCTATCATAATGAATAAAGTTCTGGACTGGAAAATAGGCCAACTCCAAGCATGCAGGTTTTAAAACCTAGAGTTGGTTGTATAAAATAGCATCTGTCTGAAAATATATACTATGAATCAGACACAGCAAACTGTGTTAGAAGTCTGTCTTATATTTAGATTTCATTGTACAACTATTTAGTGCAATATAGTTACATCATTCTTAGCACAGCTAATATGTACTGTCACAGACCTTTTTTTCACATTCTCAATAATAAAAGCTTTATAAAACTACTAAGCTTTTTGCCTACAATTAGAAGCAACTGTACAATATTCATCAATAAATAATTTGATACTACTTTTGATCATAATTTCATTCCAAAATGAATTGATCACAGAGAAGATCATGTCTTTGAACTAAAGTGCCTATTTGTTCTCTTAGCATCTAAAATATAAACACAGTAGTCTCATTTGTCTTTAAAATAATAACTCTAATAATCTTACTAAGAACTTTTTATGAAGCTGAATGTCATTAGGGATGGCAAGAGAAATTTAATGTAACCAAAATAAAAGAATAAATGTGCATTAGGTTCTTAACTTTGCAAATTTACACTGTAGCCTGTAGTCTACATTTTACACTGTAGCCAAATAGAAGCCTGAGACTATGTGCTAGAAAATGTCACATGTACAACAGTTTGAAGGAATTCAATTCATAATGTATTTTATAAATAGTTAATGACTTCTATGCATAAGCTAACCAGGCAAATCGAGAAATTGTCAACAATGTTAGTCTTAGTTGTCAGTTATCACTATCTACAGTACTGCTACTTTATATTTATGTTTCCAGAAGAGATAGAAGTTTTCCAGAGTTCAAATCAAATCCTTTTCTTAAAAGTCCAATATGAGTTTAATAGTTGCTATTTGTCCAATAAAGAGTTCTTTGTAACAAGTTTTTGTTTGCTTTTTCCTGCACCACATCTTACTTATGCACGATGATATGCATGCAGAAGTATTCCTCAATATTACCAGGGAAAAGGTATGATTTTGTGTAGCTCAATGACAAAGTTTGTAAGAATACAGCATCTTTTTAAAAATGGCATGGAGAAATGAGGTGATGATATCACCAAGAGGAGCAGGAATCGTACAACCAATTGTCCCAAACAGTGAACTCAAATGACAACCCTACGAACAGAAGCATCCTGAAAATATGAGTAATTCTTCACTATCTTTTCAACATTTCAACTTCCAAACTTCACAAAAAAACAGTTCAATTTTCCATGGCAACACCACCATTTTTCAGAAATCTATGCATTATATATGGCCTCATTCATTTTCAGATGTAAATATGATAATACAGTTATTAGTAATTAAATTATTCATCAATAGTCTAAATTGAAAAGATTTGTAGGCAATTCAAGATGATAATTTTTAGATATCAATGGTGTATTGATTTGTTAGGAATGACACCACAGTGATACTGAAGATTTAGCCTCATTTCATAAATGTGTAAGAAGCATTGCAGAAAATAGTAAGGAGTAATTTTAAAAGGCAGTAAATATTAGTGATAGGACAAAATAAAAGTAAACCTACCTAAATCTACTTTAACCAGCACTATTCACTATACATTCCACACCTTCTATCCCTGCAAAAATCTTCGCTCCATCAAACATGGTCCTAATCAACAACATAAGTTTTCCTTCTTACATGCATATGTTTCTTAGTGACTTGTTGAAGAGCAAAGATCTGCTCTGGATGTCTCTGCCTGGCATAAAGCCAAACTAAATTGCCCCAGTTTTGTTCACTGTCAATTATTTCAATCAAATTCTACACATTTTCTCAGACATACTTATTAAACTAATCCACCCACTTTCATACACAGAAAGTTTGTTGTATTCATTTTTGCTGCCCTTCAATTTTTTGCCTTTTGTATAAAGGAAGTATAACAGCATTCTTTCAACCATTAAACACGAATGTCTTCACTCATGTTAAAACAAGTCATCCAGCTACTTCATAAACAAATCACATCAATATTTTAACATTTTCCAGATCTGTACCTGAATCTTATAACAGTGATGGCTTACTTTTTTTTCTTTGAAATTAACATTTCTAGCATTTATTTTAATATTGCTATAATTCCCATGCAATTTTTTTCAAGATTCCCTGACTTCAACTTCATTTCAAGAATTTCATCTATTTCATGTTTAATTCCATTCACTCTATTGAAGATTCCATTAAAATATTTTACATGTTCATGTTACTTCTAATCTTAAATATTATTTGCTCTTTATATATTTTTTCTTTTATGTACACATCATACTTTTTTCCATATTCATTTTTGCACAATATGATATTCCTTCTGGTTTTTTATCCATGTTGTCTTTCACTTCATTCTACTAAACATTCTTTTTCAAGATTTGTATTAAACTCTACACATTTATATCATTTTAGAGTAAAGTAGAGTAGGGTAGGGTAGGGTAGGGTAGAATAGAATGGAATAACAGAGTTGGAAGGGACCTTGGAAGTATTCTAGACCAATCTGCTGCTCAAGCAGGAAACCCTATATCATTTCAGATAAATGGCTGTCAAAACTCTTTAAAACTTCCAATGTTGGAGCATTCACAACTTCTAGAGGTAAGTTGTTTCACTGATTAATTGTTCTAACTGCCAGGAAATTTATCTTTAGTTCTGGGATGCATCTGTCCTTGATTAGTTTCCATCCATTGCTTCTTACCCTGCCTTCAGGTACTTTGGAGAACAGCTTGAGTCCCTCTTCTTTGTAGCAACCCCTGAGATATTGGAATACTGCTATCATCTCACCCCTAGTCCTTCTTTTCAATAAACTAGACAGACCCAATTCCAGCAACTGTTCTTTATATGTTTTAGCTTCCAGCTCCCTAATCATCTTTATTGTTCTCTGCATTTCCAGAGTCTCAAAATCTTTTTTATATTGTGGCGATCAAAACTGCATGCAGATTCCAAATGTGTTCTTACCAAGGCATCATCCTCATCATCATATTTCATGTGATCTTGCTTCCACCCCTCTATTAATGCAGGCTAGAACTGTGTTGGCTTTTTTGGCAGCTGCAGCACATTGCTGGCTCTTATTTAAGTGATTGACATTAGGACTCCAAGTTTCCTGTCAGTTATTACTATTGAGCCAGGTACTGTACCACCTATACTATACCTGCGCATTTGATTTTTCTTGCCTAAATGTATAACCTTACTTTTTTCATCATTGAATTTCTTTTTTTTTTTTAGATAGCACCCAATGTTCAAGTCTGTCAAGATTCTTCTGAAGCCTATCTTCTGGAGTATTGGCTATTCCTGCCAGCTTGTTATCACCTGCAAATTTGATAAGTACCCCATCTATCCTCACATCCAAATAATTGATGAAGATGTTGAAGAGTACTGGGCCTAAAACAGAGCCTTGAGGTACACTGCATACTTCCCTCCATATAGATGCAGTTCCATTGAGGACTACACGTTGACTGTGGTTGGCCAGCCAGTTATGAATCTATCTGGTGGTGATGCTGTCTAACCCACATATTTCTATCTTATCAAGTAATAGGTTGTGGTCTACTTTATCAAACTCCTTATTAAAGTTCAAGTAATTATATCCACAGTATTTCTATGGTCCACTAATTTTGTCATTTTGTCAAAGAATGAAATAAAATTTGTCTGGCATGATCTGTTTTTGACAAAAACATGTTGGCTTTCATTATGACTTTATTTGTCTCTAGGTGTTTACAGAGTTGTTACTTGATTATCTTTCCCAGAATCTTCCTAGGCTGATAGATCTTAAGTTTCCTGGATCTATGTTTTTCTTCCTTTTTTGAAGATGGGAACTACATCAGCTCTTTTCCAGTCCTCTGGTAGTTTCCCAATGTTACAGGATCTTTGAAAAATATAATTCAGTAGTTCTGAGATCACATTTGCCAATTCCTTCAGAATTCTGGGGTGTAATTGATCTGGTCCTGGTCGTCTGAACCCATTTAGGGTGGACAGGTTCTCCAAGATACACTACATCAATTTTCCTTGTATCCATTTTTTACTCTTTCCATAGAGAGCCTAAAGCATCTTCTAATACTTTTTCATATATGAATCAGCATTCTCTTCCTTTTGTCTTGCATTTCTTAATGTCTTTAATTTCTTTCAATTTCTTCCAGTCCATTTTCCCCCCAAAGCCACCCTGACATTATCAAATAATTATCTAGCCCATGTTCAGATGCATTATTTTTGCATCAGTCACTGATTGTCTAGTTTCCACCATAAACAATCCAATCAATAAAACCAAGATTCCTGAAAGGTATTTTATTTCCTTCCAAATATTTTTCCTTTAAATGGGGAGGTGATCTTAAATAAAAGTAACATGCTTTTGTTTTTTTTAATTAATTTTTGTAATTAAATTGTTCTTTTTTTAAATTAAAAGCAGGATCATTTTTCTTACTATAAAAATGGTAGTTCATTAATAGAATTATTCTTCTACCTTAAAAGGAAATAAAATTGCAGCATTGAAAATAATCAATGCTGATATGTCTGTTAACAAAATGTGATCACCAAATTCTTAATTCCAACATATACAGCCATATAATGATATATTTAAAACTTATCATCAGGACATAATATGGTAGAAAAAGAGGTTATAATAACCTCTGGATGGAGAGCCATTTCCCTCCCACAATATCTCAACTTTAGAAATGCATACAATAACTATATTCTGTGTGTGTGTGTGTGTGTGTGTGTGTATGAAAGCCTTCATTCACAGTTATCTTAATATATATATAATAGTAAAAAGCAGAAAAACATTCACACACTTGTTTTTGATTATATTTCAATAAAGTTTAACCAATTTCAAAATCAGCTATAAACTGTGTGACATTATTGTAATAAAAGCAAGAGTTAAATTCAGACTATTTAGATGCACCAATTATCCCATATAAAGGGGTAATTACACAATGGAATTTCTCTGTCTTCTTTTAACCACAGTGTTCATGTGTCTTAAGTAAACAAAGGTGATTCTTATGTTTGGTGAGCTGACCAATCAAAGCCTAGTTAAAAAACAATCTATCAGTTTTGATGATGTTTTAAGAATGTAGGCAGGTCACTTAAGTCTAACTTTACCAAGTACAGTAATATTTACTGTATTTCAGTTTAAATTATAGGAATTGTTTCTATGTTTTTCATCTATACATAAATTAGCACACACAATTTTAGATAAACCAGATATCTGTGGGATTGTGGGAAATGTCTTATATCTGCTTGGAGTAAGTAGCTGTGTTATCTACAACTATCATTCAAAAATTCAAAATTACCTCAGATTGAAAAGAAAAACCCAAAAATTTATTTACCAATCATATCCAAGCATATTCACTAAGAATTAAACCCACTGAATTTGAGAAGGCTTATTCCCAAACAACTGTTTACAGGTTAATGTAACTTTAATTATTAAGACATAATATCTAGCATTATGCAAACCACTTCTATATCAGTTCAAGAGATACATATCTTAATGACCATTTATATTTGAGATGAATTGCTCAGACATAAATTTAGAACTTCATTACCTGATGCTATTTCAAACTTTAACAAATTACACATACATATGCACAGTATTGTGTATGTCTTCCAGGTCAGCCATATTTCTTCCATGGACTATATAGTGTCAGCCCCTAACTTGCAAGTGAAAACTCTAGCCTTCTGCCCTTAGTCAGTAGATCAATATCTCCTGTCCAATGCTCTTCAGTCATTATGTTGTAAAATCACTGACCTAGAAATCAGAGGTATAATGAGAACTGTCACAACCAATTTTAATCCTGAACTGGCAAGCAATGATATTGAATACATTTGTTGTACAATATATAGCAGTGCAGCAAAATTCTGTGTCACAATTATGAATCTGTTCCATTTCAGCTCTGAATGATGTAAGAGAGATCTATCTGTGACACATTTAAAAGTGCATTAAAATATTGGAATCTTGAAAATTAGTGATACATTAGAAACCAAAAAGATATGCCACATAGGACATGTGTTGGTCTTTTCCTAGAGTTGTCAATTTGCAGCCCTACGCCAAGGGAACATGAGCATGAAAAAGGAAAAAAAGATTGTTCCTATAAGAGCTACAGGTATCAAGATGTTTCACTCTTGATTTTGTTAGTTACACATTGCATATTGAGCTGTTGAGGAAAACTGTTTTTGCCAAAGAACCAATTTAGTATACTTAAATAAGTGCAGATTTTTATTTTTAGATTATACTACACTATGCCAAACAAAATACCAATCTTGATGATATGCAGATGAATCCTACCAATGTAAACACACGTAGGTATGCTGTTTAAAAATAAAGGATGGGATTTCCATCTGTATAAGCAAAGCAAGATATAAAGACACATAACAAATGCTTACCACATGTTTCACAAGAAAATTTTAACTAAACAAAATGCAAATTCAAATTTTGAAATATCATATCCACAGAACTATATTTTCAGAACGTATCATCATATTCATATTTCCATCATGTTAATTCTGAAAATACATCTCCCCATGTTTAATGCAATGTACAACATTTAATACATAAAAGCCTACGTAATATTAAAGGAGCAGTTTTCTACTAATTTTACATTATTATAGCAGCAGGCAAAAGGATGATTTAAAGTCTTAAACTTTAAGACTTAACAATTTTAAAACTTCTTTTGTATTACCAGGCAAGAGTCCTTATCCAGGTCATTCTCTTAGCTTGTCACTTGTATTTCTACTTTAAATATCTTTTTTTGTTTTGTGACCCCCTTTTTATTAATCCAATATTTCTGCACCAGGCAAGATTTGTTTCATATCTACTATTCTTCATTAACATCATTTAAACATAGTTAGACATCATTACTGATATTTTTGTTATTGTGGCTAATAATATCTGCTCCCATTCTACAAAGATCTCCTTTAATAGTTGCATGTTATAGTGTTTTGTATCATTTTATAAATCTCAATCCTAATCAAAACCAAAGGCAGAGTTTTTTAAACTAAAATCTTCAGCTTCCTTTCCTGTGACTTAAATAATCACAACTCTAATCTCTGTTATGACTTACTGTTGCTATTTATTTTATGTAGTTTGTTCCAAAATATTATAGTACAATTTTCAATATTACAAATTTGTCTGGACCCTTAATTTGTTTATAACTTTCTGGGCTCAACATCTTATTTAGCTTTTTGCCATTTGTTTCAAATTCTTTAGGTTCTTAAAATTATAGTTAATTTTTCTTTTGTTCAGAAATGAAGAAATTCATCAGTGGAGTTTTCAAACTTGGTGTTCCAAATATCTGTAGTAGCTTTAAGATGGTTAAAAGAACCATTTCCAAAAGTGATTAAAGATTACCAAACTTAGTGTCCTTTAAAAAGGCTCCACAGCAGTTGTGAGCCTAAAATTGACCCCTTCATCTCTTGGCATTCAAACCCATGGAACATCACTGTCTTGGAGTCTCCTCCCAAGCAGCAGCTATCCAGACCATATGTGGCAATCTCCATCCTTTCCTTTTCCAAGTAGATTTGACTCACCAGTTCTTTGTTCCCTGCCATGGCTGACCTCTCCACTCTCCATGGAGACATGTTTGCTCACCATGTCTCCAACAAAAATCTTTGCATATCTCCATTATTTCAATCAGACATACACATGCACACACACACACACACACACACATATACACAAATACATAAAATTTATGTTTGCAGAACTTAGGAATATAAAATAGTTTATTTTATACAACACAAACACAATGCTCTGACTTTTTATTCAGTTGTCTTTTATCTCAGGATCTGCAAATTATAGTCCTAGATGCTCCCAAGAGTGAACTGCGATACAGATTTGATACAATTCTGATTATATAGAGAAGCAAATAAAAAAGAACCTTCCAAATTTATAACTAAAGAAATAAAAAAAGGAAACAAGCAAAATGGTGTATTCTGCACAAATAAAAGTGTACAACAAGCAATAGTTTCCAAATACAATTCTCTATTTTTTAAATGTAGTAAATATTTGGATTTAACTATCGGTACAAATTTAAAAACAATAATATGTATCTCAGTTTATTGAGGTCTACCTTTGCTAAATTCCAAGGTAAAAAGCACATTAATGATAATTGGAAAAAGATTCCAATTTGTCATCATTATTTAGCATCAGTGTGATTCAATCTTACAGCATTTCTTGGCCTCCTCTTCCTCCTCCTCCTCCTCCTAATACAATCTTGCTCTGTTAAACTAATAGCTTCATGTGAAGGGTCTCAACATCTGACCACGGTTAGATGAGTGTCAACCCTGGGTGACACTCTGGGTGTATTACTTCGAATCCTGATATTTAGCTTAAGTTGGAAGTCCAGCAGAATTGGATCTTGTTATTATGAAGGAGTGAGCATCAAGGAATCTCAGGTTTGTTGACTAATCTGCAAGTTGGAAAACATTCCAGACATTTTTTATATTCATATTTTTGCCAAGAAAAATGTGAACATGGAATGACCAGGAATCAAGCTTGACTCAGAGAGAATTATGTAACATTTTGCTATTTGGAGGGTCTTAGCGACTATAATATTTTATAAATATCAAACACAATTTTAAAAAATATTTAATCTAAAAGCACTTTAAGTTGACAGATATGCTATATATTAGAAATAGAATTAGGTAGTTAGTTTTTTAAAGAATATACAACTTGATAGTATATTATGTACTCCAGTGAGTAATATAATGTACTGCAAATTTCATTCTTCTTTATTAGCTCAAGAACACCTTAATCACTGTAGAATTTTTCTTTTTCACAAAAGATACCAGAGTAGACCTTGTAAACTCAAGACTATGAGTACTTCAGTGTTTTGAATTATTAGTAAATGGGAAGAATAACCCAGTAAAGCACCTGAATACATCTTACTAGAGGAAGATACACCCACATGCAGTAAATATAATACATTACCTAGAGGGAAAGCTTTCTTACAATCAGAAAATACTTGTTTATTCAACTATCTGTATTCCACCTTTGCAGTTTCAATGTTAAAAGTACTTTAAGCTTGCGTAACAGTATATGAATGCTAAGACTTGCTTTAACAACAATAATAAAAACATATTATAGGCAGGGGTGGGATCCGACAGGATTAACTACCAGTTCGGTGATTTACGAGGTTCTGTGATTTACAATGTGTTTCCCTGCACGCTGCCGGTGCACACCTGTAAATCGTCATCAGCACACTGCATGCAGAGAAGCAGCCTTTGAAAAAGCCTTTTTTTCCTGCTTTTTTAACTGCAGCTGTGCCTTGCACAGCAGCTGAAGTTGAAAAAATCAAGAAACAAAGGTCAGGTAACATCCTGGGTGGGCGGATGGGCAAAAATATCAGCAGACATAGAACCGATTCTATGTCTGCTGCTCTTCAGAGCTACCAGTTCTACAGAGGTGGACAGAACCGGTAGAAACCCACCCCTGATTATAGGGTTCTAAGAGAAAGGATGTGGCTACTCCACTTCTTTTTGCACGAACTATCAAAGATATATGGCTTCCATGATTATCTTTCTGGTCAATGGAAAATAGAACCAATATGTAAGTCAAAAAAGTAAGAAGGCAGAGCCAAGATTTTCTATGGTGCTCCTTTGGGGGGAGGGAGAAATTCCATTTTAGTCACAAAAATTGATTTCAAGCATGTTTGATTTTCACTCATAAACCATATGTTCTTTTACTAATTAGTTACCATTAAAATCTCAGACAATGATATTCCTCTAACTTATGCCACAGTTGGATTTTTTTATTTTCCTGATTGTCCTCTCCCTTCATTAGGCAGGCCTTCATTGTCTGGTCCTTGAAAGGACACTTCATGGTAAATTAAATTGTTGATTAAACTTATCACTTTAAGTCATTAGATTAATGGTGCCAACTTTAAAGATAAATTCTTACCTTGAGAGAACTTTATTTTTTAATAGCATTATCTGCAAAATTGCTCAGTCAAATACTTTATCTTATCAGATCCTTTTATCCATCTTCATTTTGTTATTCAACTTTTTGTGATGTCATTTTGCTTAGTCAGTAATTGCTTTAACTTCTTACACATCCATTAGGGTTGTCATTAATGGTACTCTAATATTAAGCCTTACAGTATTATCCACTGTAAGCTTTTCCTTCTCGTCTTTGTTTTTTCCAAACATCAACTTCTCCAAAGATCCTATATCTCACAATATGTGACTAATATATTTAAGCTTTAGCTTATTAATATTTCCAGAGAGTATCAAGAATTATTTCATTAGAACTGAAAGATTTGTTCTTCTTGCAGCACAACACACTATATTGCGCATCAAGATATTATCAAGAATTTTCTCCAACACAATTCAAATAAATCAATTTGTTTTCATGCAGCCATTATGTATTTTCTTTGTTACCTCTGCTATTTTTCTATTTTATTAAACAAAGCCAAAAAATGGACTACATACCAATTTAGAAGTTTAATTTCTATTAATAAACTAACTTAATAGTAACAATTTTAGCTCTACAACATGACATGATTATATGTGAAGGCAATTTTGACTATTCTATTGTATTCTTTTTACATATAATTTTGTATAAGGAATTAAAAAAACTTAGGAAGGGTGACTGAATAATCTAAGAAAACATAATGTACAAGACCAGAACATTTTTAGATAATTCATTTTTTTTCTTCCCTATGATTTTTTAGAAAAAGTCAATCACAGTCAAAACAATCAATCCACCAATACATGACCAATCTGCAGGAAACACTGAAAACTGTGAGTTGATGAACTTTTTTCAACTTCTGTGGGAAAGCTGCAGAACAATTTAGTATTTATAGGTGACTTATTGTAGATTTTCTGACACTGGAAATTGCTGTCATATCATCAAACAGCTAAAGTGGCCTTTGACAAAAATTTGTGATTGTCATAATATTTGTGGTATCTACTAATCTGTTTGACATAAATTACCAATTAAATGAGGTGACTGAGTATGATACCATGTGTTCCACATTTATTCTAGGCACAATTCTATAGATATTTTCTTGAGAGAGAAAAATATCAATCTGTAGCCTCCAAATTCAATATATTTTAGATAGGCGGATCATTCTAATAAAAATGAGAACAGTATATTTGATAGTGGTAGTTAACTCTAAGGATGATGGTATTAAAACTTTTTAAAGTATTTAAAAGTTTACCTACTAAATTAATTTTAAAATGAATCCCACAAAATTACTTTCTCCAAACCAAAATGTATCTAGGAACTGCAACCAAATCTACTTTATGAATGCATCATTAATTTCACTTACATTAACAAGAACCTTTGCTGACACCTAGCAGATGGATAATTAATTGCAACTGTACTGCATTTGAATGGCTTTGAAGAATATAAATATATGCAAAAATATGTATACACACACGCACCCACACAAAAATACAAAAACTGTAATAATTAATACAAAACAAAATAAAATCACCCTGAATTATTACATTGCCTTTATTTATTTCTGTTTATCCTGTATATTAAAACATCTGATTTTTAGGAATTACACTGGACACTGCATCAACTTGAAGCAAATATGGGATCCACTTGTCAGTACTATAAATAATACAAAGTCTCTCTGAACTGGCTTACATTCATGTGACTTTCAACTACTAAAATTATTTAAGGAGTGAACTTAAAAATATACAGTAGTCATTCTTCCCTGTGGTAAGCTACTCATTCAGGTCTAAGGAAGCCACTGTCATGTAAAACATACTGAGTTGTATCAAAGAATATTTTTCAATGAGAAATCAATTTCACTAAGTTGAATAGATTCTCCATCTTGTAGGCTTGCACATCTCATACATTTACTCCAGATATTTGGTGAAGGAGCACCTGCAGTAGATTTTACAATTTGAAACTGATTGTAAACTAGAAGAAAAAAATGATGCCATCCATTTATTTTAACATGTGGCATACAATGTCAGGGAAATCTACATATGCTAGACACACAATGCAGTCTTGATGGACTAGATTAGCTGGTAGTTCTTTCTGTTTGTCACTTGTGTGGCTATATCTGGTGCATCCTGGGTCATGTGATCACAATTAGCAACTTTTCCATCTGGCTTCCAACAAGCAAAATCAATAGGAAAAGACAGATTCATTTAACTACTGCATGATTAATTTAACAACCATGACAAAAAGGTTGAAAAATCAGATGTGAGTAGCTTAATAATCACCTTGCTTGACAACAGAAATTCCAATTGTGGTCATAAGTCAAGAATTACAACATCTATACTGACAAAGTGGAAGTTTTGGAAAGTAGGACAGAATTTAGAGATATGACATTTGTCAAGTACAGGGAAAATCAGGAGAAAATCAGGAGAATCATGAAGGGCAAATTACTATAAAGGTTTATTGCAAACTTAAGCACTCTACAAGAATCTGAACTACTAACAGTCAAGGAAGGTGGCCTAGACTTAGATCTCTGATGGGTGCACAGTGACTCATGACTGATGACCTGTTTGACCACTCCTTCCACTGAGGATTTCAGGACCAAATAACAATGGGGACAATTTAATGGCCACTTATGTGAGAGTTCTTGAGTTGACTTACAATGTTATCTTCTGTAGTTAATTCTTAGTGTCCTGGAGACTTTGTATTGCATCAGGCATTCATAGATCTATCCATGATATTAAGTTGAAGGCTTTCCTGTAATCAATCCAGACTTTGTTTGGATCAGTCTGTCTAAACCTAGATTCTTGAGTTATTGCTCAATCTATGAGCAACTAGTGTTTTGATCTTCTGGCAATCTTTCCAAGGCCCTTCTGATCTTTGCTCATGTACTGAACCATATGGTCGTCTAGTTCGGTGGCTATGATGCCTGAAAGGACTTTCCATGTTGTGGGGGTAGAAGGCAGGTTATTGACCAGTAGTTGAACAGTGCATTTCTCTTGTGGGAGTTTTCCTGATAAATACTGTCTTCCTTGTTTTGGTGTCAGATGCAAAATATGCGGTCCACATGTGAAGATTCAATTAAACTGATTTATTACTACTTATTCCTATGCACAGGAATATTATCAAGTAACAGATCTGCCAGGAGTTAGATTAAGGATCAACATAATTTAAGGTGGTTGAACTAAGTTCACTTGTAGTTTTGTAGAGAGTTTAAGTCCCTCTTTTAACTGTACCACAGGTTCTGCCAGTCCTTCCCTTACAGTTATTTAGTCTGGGTGGGAGCCTGCTGCTAGCAGCTGGTATGTCTGTGCTGCTAGACATTTATGCACTGCTGTTTCTTTCTCTAGACAGTAGTTGTGGATCATGTCTAGGCCAGGTACTGTCCAGATCTTTCTATCCTTGACCCACTGTTGGAGCTGTTACTGAGATGGTGACTGATTCCTGTTCTCTCAGGTCCTGAATCTACTTTGGACATATGTAATGTGTCTTCTCTTTCTCCCATATCTTCTTTCAGTACTATTCAGTTTCTGGTATGGGTGGCTCTGATGTTACTACTGTATGTTGTTGCACTGAAATTAGGAGCACACCTTGGATTATTCCTTTGAGAACAGGGCATTTATCTTCTTGGCCTCCCTTTCTTTAGTGTATCTCCTTAGCCTGATACCCAAAACTCTGAGTCTTTGTTTAGCAGTTGTTAATGTTTCAGTTGGAGTCAGGGTCTTATATTATTCAATATAATTTACAAAGTACAGCTGTTCTTCTTGATTGTGAAGCCAAGCATCTCCAGGATTACAGCAGCTGTAATACACACACACATACACACACACACATACACACACACACCCCTACACAGTGTGATGGCTCAACGGTTAAAGATGCTGAGCTTATCAGTTGAAAAGCTGATGGCCTGAATTTAAGACCCGAGCACCTTGTAACAGGGTCCTCTCCTGTTACTTGTCCCAGCTCCTGTCCACCTAGCAGTTCGAAAGCATGCAAATCCAAGTAGATAAATAGGTACCACTTCAGCGGGATGATACTGTAACAGTGTTCTATGTGCCTTGGAGCATAGTCATGCTGGTCACATGACCACAGAAATGTCTTCAGACAACACTGCCTCCCTCAGATAAGAAATGGAGATGAGCAGAGACTCAGAAACGAGTGGGTAGGGGAAACTTTTATCTTTTTTTAGCATACACTAGTTCACTGGTTTGTTTTAAGGTGATAATAGGGATTGTCATTAGGACTCTACTGGACCTTATAGCATACTACTACCTTTTCCAATGAGGCTTGGTAGCTGGTCTCAAGAATTAACTGTAGCCAGTTTATAAACAATCTTATGCATCATATCATCTGCTGTTTTGTGCAATGGAGGGAATAACAGTGATGTTCCAGCTTCAGGTATTGGCTACACATGCAGTTATTCCTCAAGTATTCTTGATTGTGGGATGTAATGCTAGATTTTGGTTTACCTCAAGATTTGACAGCAACTTCCTCTTCTCTATGTTGAAACATTGGGTAACTAGGATGATTTTAGTTGTATGGATGTAACTTTTCCATCTATCCATAGTACCCACATTTCATGTGCATGTAGTCTTCGACTTACAACACAATTGAGCCCAAACTTTCATGTCTTGTTATGCTATACAAGACAGTTAAGTGAACTTTGCCCATTTCACAATTTTCATCCCATAGCTGTTAAGTGAATCACTGCAGTTAAGTTAGTAACACGGTTATTAAGTGAATTTGGCTTCACCCTTCACTTTGCTTGTCAGAAGATCACAAAAGGTGATATGACCATGGGACACTGGAACTGTCATAAATACATGCCAGTTGCCAAGCATCCAAATTTTGATCATATGACAATGGGGATGCTCCAACAGTCATGTGAAAAAGGGTCATAAATATTCATTTTTGGGGGGTGCCATTGTAACTTTGGTCACTAAATGAATGGTCGTAAGTCAAGGACTACCAGTATTCCCTCTCATTATGTCTACTGTTATTACTCCATCAATTCTAGATTCTCTTGTTTTGTCCATGTATTATTTGTTCCAGTAGCTAACTTATCATCAGATTGTTCTGATTTCCCAACATGAAACACAGACCTTATTAATCTATGTGAAAGCCAGCTCTTAGTTTGTGTCATTCTTATATCTGAGGTAGACAGATATAAACATTAGTGGGCCTTTGCCTAAGAACCCAGTACATAAAGATAGGTACCAGTAAGGATCTGAAGTCCAGTCTCCTGTGTCAAGTATATAGATAGCAATTTTTAAGCACCTAAGTAAAAGTACCCTTAGCCTATCCAATATGACACTGACAATAGTATAGATATGGTCCTTGACTGTTTTTATTCATATTACTTACATGGGATGAAAAGACACTGAAGTTATTCATTTTGGCCTTCTTTTACCAAGCATCTGATTTGATGAAGACATAAACATTAAAGCACTTATCATTGTGATAAGCTACATTCTGCAACAACAATTATTATTGATAAGAAAAGTGTTCTTTCCTAACCTTTAGATCAGGACATTTAATTTCATAAGTCTACAGAGAAAGCTATTCTATTTAATAGTACAAGTGACTCAAGGCAATGTTGTTTTTCTCCCCCTCTTTTCTGTGATCTATATGGCACTTTTGGAGCCAACAATTTCCCCTTGAGTTCAGTGCAATATTCCAGATTATGAACCAGTGCTTTGTGTGTTTGGTTTTGATCAGAATAAAAAATTTAAAATCTTACCATATATATCTATCATTTCACCAGAATAGCTACACGTCAAAAGATGCTAGCCCAGAAAATATCATAAAAGAATAAAATTAAGAGAAATAAATATAAGTGGAGAGGACAACAATAGAAATAATACTTTGTATTTCTATTTTAAATGCCTCTCTCTATGCTATATGCATAGTAGCTAAAGGCAAGCTGGAAACCAGCCAGGTCCTGGCTGCCAGCAAAAATTTTGTCACCTCCTTTGAACATTTGAAGTATGTTTACCCAATAGATTTCATTAAATTACACTTCCATTAGGAAGCATACAATGTTGATACTCATCTCAAAGATAAAAGGGATTGCTAAGAGGCATGTCATCCTGCTCCCCAGCTGATTGCTATTTCTGGGCCAATCAAGGAAAGGAGCCAGAACAATACTTAGTTTAAAAAAATGCAGCATCTCCCCAAGGACTGCATGCTAAGAGACTGCAGTTCCATTATCAAAATGAGCATATCATTAATGACAATATTGTGTGTTATTTTAATGTAAGTCATACACAACAAAACAAGCTGTATTTGGGTCATTAGTAAACCAGTGTTTCCAGGGGTTAGCAACTCTTTATGAAGGCAGAACACTTCTCACGTGGGCAAGGTGAAGATTTCATAACATCCCAAAATATAAACATCATCTCAAAATACTCCAAGCACACCAAAGAGTTTGTGGCTAAAAAGCTAATTTAAACAGAAGCTACTAATTTACATAAAGCAAGAAGTAATTTAAGCATTACCATCTGATGATTAAATATTTTGGAAACAGGTTTAAAGTGAGCCAGCATTAGCAAAGCTATTTGCAGAGCTGCAAACCATCCAAGTGAAAGCAATAAAAATGTACACGTATGGAAAAAAATGAAATACAAAAGAAGAAAATTCAATCAGATTGTATTAAGATATTCAAGTCCAAAGACAGTTAATTGATGTACTGCTAGGATGTTTGTGCAGATATGTAAAAATATACTGTATATGTTTGTATGTATGTATGTATGTATGTATGTGTATATGTGTATTTGTGTGTGTGTATGTGTATGTGTATATACACACAAATACACACACACACATGCTGCTGAAGTTTACATATATAACATTCTTCTTTTTTCAAACTAAGGTCTAAATAAAAGGAAGAGAATTTACATATTATATTCATAAATACCCATCCTGTTAACAGCAGTCAATCTGTGAATATTTACCTGCATAATATCCTCTTGTCAGTCACTATACAACTTTCATTTCAGCCTACTCTTTGAACAGGCTGGCAAGCTTTTGGTTGGGCTGTATCTGACATACTATATGAACTCTAATTATCTGTCTTTTTGCAATTAATCATCTCACAATTATATTTCCTGCACCTATAAGCATCCAGCTGGGAACAGAGTTTAATCTAGAAAATAAAAAAGAAGACTTAGGTTTATAACAAATTGCTTCTAATTAACAAAATCTTCCCTACTCATTTTACCTAAAGATGCCTACAGCTAGTTAAACCATTTATTGTTTGTATTTTTGATTATAATTTTACAATTCCATTTAAATTTCCCCAGTGAATAAGTAGTTCAATGGAAATACAAACCTCTTATCACTTAAGAAAATAAATATTCTGCTGAGAAACAAATAAGCAATTAAAAAAAACTAAGCAACCAACTTTCTTTTTTAAAGAATAGAACTGATTAAACATTTATATAGGACAATGTTAAATCACAAAACCTCAGGCAAAAGGTACATGTAACTTGAATTTCTGAATTCAACAACTGTAAAAACCACAGAGGATATTAGAATGAGATTACTGAAAACCAATTTGATTATTTATATTTTATTATTGTTTTGTAGTATTCTTATGGCTAAACAGTACTGAGTCTCTCTTATAGCTGTACTATTCCATCTCCTAAACCATCCCACTTGTATTTTCTCCACATTCTATTAGTTTCTGTATTTTTGTGCAATTTGGTAAACTATAATGTTTTCTTTTGTATCCTACTCATGCTCAGACCATAAAGGAATTGAGCAGTTGAGACTGGAAGCTAAGAACAAATTCATAAAGGCAAATAATAGTACTAAGCAACAGGACAACAGTATTAGATAATAATACTAAAGCAACTAATTTTTTGAATGTAAATTAGTATTAGTACTTGCAAATTTTGAATAAGGAGGAATGCAACTTTTGCATTTCAGAAGCCAATTTTGATATGAATAAATGCTGTATAACTGGAAATCAAAAGCCGCTGACAAAATTGTTTCCTTTACATAATAAAATGAATTGTGTTATTAAGCTACCCCTTTGGGACAATTAATAATACTTTTTAATAAAGAAATTTTAAAGTAAAAAATAAAGAGAGTCCTACCAACCCAACCAAAGCCCACATGTGACAAAAGATGATAGGCTTTGGCTAATAAACTATACACACTAATAGAGACCGTGTAAAAACAAAATTGTTACAAATTCAGTAATGCTACTCAATAAATTCAAACATAAAAGCAGGCAGTAGATAACACCCACCTGCTTGCAATATGATTAGGAGTCTCAATCTCAGTTCAGGGAGCAGAATTAAGATTATATTGTTTAAAACATTTAAATGTTTTGAGTCTTTTTCCCAAAGAAGGAAATTGGAGTATTGGCTGGCTTTTTTACAAATATGGTATGATGATTAATTAAATTGCTCTAATACTGATTGTATAGCTCCTTCCCTAAAAATTGTTGGAAATGTAAAGTTCAACAATTTTGGGAAATGATTTATATCAGAATGAAAAAAAAAATTACCAGTTGAATTTCTTTTTCAAGATAATTGTTGCTAAACTTTACATTCCCATAAAGCACAATTTAACTATCATTGCACAGTAACCGCTACAAGGATACTCTAGGTTCCCTACTAGAAATCACTTATATTTCTTCCTACTGCAGAATGACCATTTAAATTATGTGTCTCTATGTCCAAATAACTTTTTTCGGGTCTAAAAAAATGTATTATCATTAATTTAATAGGATGCGGTGATGCAGAGGCTTAATGATTCTGGAACTGCTGGCCAGAAGTGGTCTGCACTCCAGCGGTTCAAGCCACGCTCTGTGAGACAGAATGAGCTCCTGTCGCTTGATCCCTAGCTCCTGCCCTCTCATAAGTTCAAAAGCATGCACTATTATGAGTAGATAAATGGTTACCACTTAAGGGGGGGAACCTAGAAAAATAGCTTATTCCCAAATAGCACAGTATATCATTCAAGGAACACATTATGACAATAAGTTTATAACTAGTGGATTTAGGACATTTAGTATAATTTTAGTTATAGTTTGTTCAGAAAACTTTTCCAGCACAATCCTTAGAGAGGGGGAGAGAAACCCTTGCATGTTTGTAGTTCTAAAGTACACATTTCTAGAAAGCACAGATCCATTGAACAAAACACAAAAAGATTTTTCAGATAAGAAGCAGAATTAGATGGAGAGGGAGTAATATTGAAGCACCACA
This sequence comes from Pseudonaja textilis, assembly GCF_049901715.1. NCBI lineage: Eukaryota > Metazoa > Chordata > Lepidosauria > Squamata > Elapidae > Pseudonaja > Pseudonaja textilis. The sequence goes on from NC_141993.1 coordinate 42,799,269, forward strand.
GTGATTTAAATAGGAGTCCTAAAGAGATGCTCTTAAGTGCAAATTTATTCTTGTTTCTGCACTATTTTCTAAACACGTGAAAAATCAATGATAATACTTTAAAAAAACTTTTAAAAGTTTTTGAAACATGTAATTTAAAAGTAACATCTCTTCCAACAGAGGAATGGCAAATTATGGGGTTGGCATTTGCGTTTGTTACAATGTCAAGACTTCCTGCCTATCAGCCCATATACAAACAATATCTAAAGATGTCATCTACATATTTACCAAAGGAGCTTATGAATAAGAACTGTCAGTATATTTTAACACTTCTCCAAAATGTCAGCTTTCATCAGGTGTAAATACAACATGTATAATTTATTGGTTTAGCTTAATTTAAAAAGATGACAGTCATATGTCAACACAGGTATTGATAAGGTAAATAAAGACTACAGGAAAATGTCAAAAAGTTATTAAAATATTCTGCAATTTCCACATTAAATTAGATTTATCTACCTTTTTGGTCAATAGATAAGTTACCTGTTTTCCTTTTTGGGCTGATATTGAAGAACAACCTAACACTTCAGTTACCAAGGAAAAGGATAATGGTCAAATAAGAAATGCCTTTGAAAGCAAAATTGGAAGATACACTTTATTCTTGAACATTTTAAAAATGAGGAATCCATTTCCACTTTTTTGTAAACAATAATACTAGTCTTCAGTTAAAACATTCACCTTTATGTATTGTGCTGTGGTTACAACTTTAAATTAATTTGTTATTTTTTAGTTTGAAAACTACCATTTTCAGTTATACACCCAGTACAAAATAGCATGCACTTAGCTATTTTGTTCCTTGCTTGGGAATTTATTTTAACAATTAATTTGAAATAATTTAAATAATGAAATATACTGTAAATTATAACTCATTTCTAGGCATCGTATTTCAGAAAACATACAGTGAGTTCATATAGATAACACTGAAGTTTATGAAGAAAAACTACCTTGAAATACAGTGTATTAGATTTCACTGCTTTCATAATTCATTTCATTTTATCTAGGTAAGCATAAACTTCCACTATATAGTTTATCCTGGTAGACTGTTTATATAACACAGGATAACATTCATCCCCAAATCCAAGTACCGTATGTATTTAGCACGATGATTTAACACCCATGCTAACATTAATATGTACTATAGAAAGACAGCCTTAGCTGAATAAAAGTAGTCCAGCTGTACTTCTCTATAAAAATGTAATTTCATGACAAAGATTAGTCTATAAATTACCTCTGAATGATGGGGTGAAGTTTAGGGAACACCCACAGTTGTAGGACAGAAAACAGAAGAGAAAAATATTTTTGTATTAACAGAAGATTGCTTGCACAACATTGGATTTCAGTTTTCACAAATCTCAATATACTGTAGATTTTGGATTGCTGGATTTAGGGAACTAATTCTTCCTGTATATAACTTTGTTTTAACTTAAGACCCAGTCATGAAACTGGTTAGTTCTGGGTGAATTTACACTCTCTTGTTTTAATTTGATAAGTATGTTATAATGAAACAACATGGGACAAAGTTTTCTGGGATGCATTGGTCAAAAGAACTAAATTATGTAAATATTTTATAAGAAACATAAGTTCAATCATTAGTGCAAATGTACCAGTATAAACAGTAGCATAGCATGTAATTCTAAATATGTATGAGAAATACAGCATGTAAATCAGTTAGAATGCATATGTTTTAAATTTCCATCTCAAGTAACTAATATACAAAACAAGCAGAACAGCATTCTAGCACATTATTTCTGCTTTGCTGGTGTATTTGGATGTCTTAAGTAGAAGGCACTATGTCGTCATCTTCATCATCTCAGGATTTTACAGATTCTGCTTAAAAACCAGATTAAGGATGCATGTAACTAAAAATGATATTTTTTATGTTAAGCCCACTTAAAATACAATAAACAAATAATAGGCATTAACTTTAACTCCTCACTGAAGTTAGGCTGGTTCCATCCTTGTCTTCAACTGCCCTCAAGACCAGGCCTGGGGCCTCAGAGAACCAGAGGCATTTTCTTACTTTCTCCAGGTGGTTTGTATATTGTTAATGTTTAATGTTTCTTATTTTTAATAATATTTTTATATTTTTATAATTATGTTTATTTGTTTTATTGGTTGTTCTATATTGACCAGTTGCTTTTTGAGATAGGCGACCATATAAATGTGAGAAGTAAATAAATAAAAAGACAGCAACTCCTCAGAGTCAGTTTTTAAAGATGTCAAAAAAAAATCAAGTATATCCATTCACAAAGATGATAGACAAAATCAACAGATAACAACAGATAATCAGAGTTGGAAGGGACCTTGTAGGTCATCTAGTCCAACTCCCCGCCCAAGCAGGAGACTCTACACCATTTCAGACAAATGGCAGTCCAATCTCTCCTTGAAAGTCTCAAGTGATGATGCTCCCACAACTTCCAAGGACAAGCTGTTCCATTGGTTGATTGTTCTCACTGTCAGAAGGTTTCTCCTTATTTCCAGGTCAAATCTCTCCTTGTTCAGTTTCCATCCATTATTCCTTGTCTGGCCTACAGGAACTTTAGAAAATAGGTTGACCCCTTCCTCCCTGTGGCAGCCCCTCAAATATTGGAAGACTGCTATCATGTCTCCCCTGGTCCTTCTCTTTACTAGACTAGCCAAGCCCAATTCCTGCAACCGTTCATTGTATGTTTTAGCCTCCAGTCCCCTAATCATCCTTTTCTCTGTACTTTCTCTGTTGCTTTTCTCTGTACTTCTTCTAGAGTCTCAACATCTTTTTTATAATGTGGTGAACAAAACTGGATGCAGTACTCTAGGTGTGGTCTTACTAAGGCTTTATAGAGTGGTATTAGTACTTCCTTTGATCTTGATTGTATCCTTCTGTTAATATAATTTAGGATTGCATTAGCTTTTTTGGCTGCTGCTGCACACTGCTGGTTCATATTTAGCTGGTTGTCCACTAAAATTCCAAGATCCCTTTCACAGTTACTGCTATTGAGCCAGGTTTCACCCAGTCTATATGTGTACTTTTGGTTTTTGGTAGAAAGAGCAAGATCAAATGTACAATGTATTTCTTATACTATATATATATTAAATATAATTTCTCAACATTTCCCCAAACTTTTTAGCCTATGAAAACATTCATTGCTAATGTGGTTCAAGAGTATAAATCAAATACAAGTGTATACTATCAATTTATTTTGTTGACTCAAATTAAACACGTACACAAACACATCCCTTATTCAGATATCACTTTAATAAGTTATTAGCAAAGCAAACTCTTCTGTTGATACTTTAATTCACCAAGAGAAAATAAGTGAGATTGTAACAAAAGAGAAATTAAAATAGGTCTTGCATTACTAAAGGCCCAATGCATTCTATTGCTGTATAATGTGATCAAATAAACAAATTCTTATGACAATTAAGAATAACTATAACAATCAAAAAAGAATCCCCCCTCATCAATCATAAAATTATTACTTATAACTGGGTCAATGGGGGGAGATGAATTTTGTGAGCAGTTTTAACTCTATCCTTGCCCTGCAAAATTATTGCCCTCAGTGCAAAGATTTAATTGCAACAGAAACTTAATTAGGCAATGATCTTGCCTATCAATTGATAAACAAATTGATCTAATTTACACAAACTAAGCTTATGTTTTTGCTCTTTTCCACTAGGATTTCAAAATATGAACTCTTCCCCTAAAATATTTTGTCCAATAGGCTACATAATTCAGTAACTCCACATATATGATTATATCAACTCTCACTGGCAACATTATGGTATCTAAACAAACATGATCAAATTGACACCAACATTAGATTAGACAAATGCCAATAATGAATCTGAATCAAAAGCACAAAGAAATAATGATGACATGACTTTCCTTAATACTCCAGCTTCAAATCAAATTTTACAAAGAAATAAAGTTACTGCAGCTTTAATATGCCAATTAATATTCAAATGGCATAAAAAACCAGATAACTAATTATGGCCATCAAATTATTCTCTTTGCCATATGGCAGACGTTAGTTCTAAACTTCATTGGTTAGTTCCAAAAGCTAGTAGATTACACATTTTTATAAGTACAATTTCCTTGCCAGCAAATTTAGATGTATGAGTTCTGCATTCCTAAATATGGGAATGATTTAAGTGTGATCATACAGTGAATTCCAGGGTTACAAGCTAAACAGGTAAATCATTCCAGAAAAAGGTAATGGCAAACCAATTCCCAAAAAACTGTCAAGGAAACTGCCTGAATATTCCCATGAAACCTTCAAGAGACAAACTCCACTAAAAGAAAACTTCTATTTTTAAAATTCTTATAATAAAATGAGAATAGTAATATAAGAGGATTGTTGTGACAGCAAAGAAAGTAAAATATTTTCAATCAAATCTATAGTTATATTCTTAAAATTATGAACAGATTCAATTATTCAATTGTTAACATTTTTAATTAAACATCCTATCATTTTGCAAGATTTTTTTTTAAGATATTAAGTTTTGCAACAGTTTAACTGTGTGCTGTAATTTCCAGAATATTTGGGTTCTATCTGATTTTTATAAAAGTTATTGGTTTTTTTTCTAAACTGATTACTGCATAGGATACATAATCATCTCAGTATAGAAATTCATTTTTTTAAACCATTTCATCTTAGAAGAATAGCTATTATTATTTTTTTCTGGGACAATTAGTCTCTTTATGTTCCAAACATTACATTCTATTTTCCCATTAATTTTTAAATCTGTGTGGCTCTAACTTAAAATAAACTGTACATCAAAAGAATGGAAAATAAACAGCCAGGAACACAATTTGATGAATTGGATTTACTTAGTTTATTTAGCTAAACAGGGTCCATTGGATCTCTTTAATAGGCTGACAGTTGCACTGGGCTGGTTAATAAAACATTCAACACAGTATCTTCAGCCAATATAGAAATGCAAATCCCACCAGAAATATTTTATTCATGAAATAATAATTTCATTTACTACCAAAACCCAGTTCTTAACTCACTTTGCAAACAAACAGCACCATCTAGTGTTGTTATTTAAAAATCAAGATAAAAAGATAGCTTTGTAATTCTTTAATTTTAAATTTCCCTCTTTTAACAATAAATCTTTGCATACACAGTCCAAATTCGAATCATTGACTTTGGAGAAAAAGACTAAACTCCAGTAAAATTTTAAAAAAGAGAACTCATGTGAAAATATATTTATATTTTTATTATTTTGCTATTCTTCTTTCACATGCACTAATTCTTCTATTCTGACAGCCCGGTAGGACTTAGTGATACCATGAAAGGATGAAAGAATTTATTCTTTCTTGTTTTATTTTATGTAAACTGATAATGATGCTTAGGTACTCACAATTTTCAAAAATGAATATAAAAGTCAAAGTGAAGTAGTTCTTCAGGGCAGCTAGATTTTTAGTTTTAAAAAAATATTTATTTTTGCTGAAGCCCTTAAAACAGTTTACCTATTTGTCTATAGAGATGAATCTTACTCATGAAATCTCTATAAGACTGTGGTCAAGGTTCAACAGAATATATTGTTTGGACAAGTTCAAAATTAAAAATTCCACTGGGCCGGGAAGATTAATAATGTAGTCAGATGAAAAAATTGATCAAACAGATGTCTGTATCTCAAAGAATACTATCAAGAAAGCACTTCTCCTTATTACTTACTTTTTGTAATTTTTCCTTGTCTATACAAACCTACAAAGAATTCTCAAATCACTAGGCATATACAGGGAGTCCACAGGTGGCAGTTGGGACCAGAATTTCCAATACTAAGGGATGAGGTCATAAAGTGTGATGTCAGATAACTGCATTGCTTAATTTTGCTGATTTTACTTTAAAACACGGGTGTGAAACTCAATCACGTCACGTGACGTTTTTTGTCTTTGTGGACCGGGATGGGTGTGGCCTGCACATGATGCATCCAGCCCACGGGCCACCAGTTTGACACCCCTGCTTTAAAATGTTCCAAAGCAGAGGAAGTACTTTTCACTTTTTCCTTGGTCTTTACTCACCCTCCACTTTCTCTGTTCAACCAGTCTTTATAAAACAAAAGCAAAACTACAAAACAAAATCAATCAATTAGTCGGGTAGATTTTGCCACTTCTGAGTTTTTAATGGACCCAAATTTCCCATTAGCCTTGGCTGGGTTAAAATATAATGCTATATGAAGCAATAACGATAACACTTATATACTGCTCCATATTGCTTTACAGAATTCCCTGACCAGTTTATGGAGTCAGCACATTGCCCCCAATAATCTGGGTCCTCATTTTACTGACCTTGGAAGGATGGAAGACTGAGCCGACCTCAAGCCCCAGCAGAATCAAAGTCCCGGCTGTGGGCAGAGTTTGCCTGCAATACTACATTCTAACCACAAGTCATAGTTAAAATATATGACAGAATGATATATGATCCAAGACCCTGAAATGTTCATATAATCTCAAAGAAATTTACATCTTTGGAACATTTTAAAGCAGGGGTATCATACTGGTGACCCGTGGGCAGGATATCATTTGGATGAGTGCAGTATGACTTAACAAACTTCACTTTCTTTTTTAAATTTATTAAATGTTTCCTCAATAACTCAGCAGCTTGACATAGACCAAGAATCTGAATCTGAACTGTCTTTCAGGAATCTTGATTAAAACAGCTATAACCTCAGAGGTTAATTATTAATTAAGACTGTTAAATTGTCTTTCATATTCCTTATGAGATCGCTTCATCATGATGAGTTTTAGACGTGATTGTTTTCTGTTGTGAGTACACTGAAAAAGAAGAAATTAAACATTTTCTTGTGCAAAAAAATAGTTTCCAGGAATTTGAATATACCACTGAATTTCAGCTAGTTATCTTTATTGGCTCAATTTCTCCTAAGCTGATTAGACTGTTCAGCCCAACGCTCTGCTTAATCTAAATTGCAGCATCCCATACAGTTGGCTGTCCATTTAAAAATATAGTGTGTACAGGAACCACCATCTCTAGATAATTGGTCCACCTGTCCAACTGCTTTCACCGTCAAAATTTTCCAACCTTTAATTGAAATTTGTTTTCTCTGAACTTAAATCCATTATTCCTTCATGTCCTTCATTTTTGAGTGAGAAGATAAAGAATTCTTGCAAGTATTTGAAAAGTTCTGTGGTTTGCTAGCTAGATCTGTATCCACTTAATTGTAATGCAATCTGTCCCTTAACTAGCTTGCCTATCAGTATGTTAAAGAGAGTTTTATCAAACTCTTTGTTGAGATCCATAGTGAAGGACATGTAACTCGAGGATGAATTATTGAGTTCTTAGTGTTCTCCAAACTTCCTGCATACTATATGTTGTATTACCAGGCTAAGTAAGACCATCAGTGCACGATAGAGTGGAGTTTTGCTGACTGTTTATATGTACACATCATGTACAAAAAAATGTTTTGGGCCTGGTAAGAAAGAAAACATTAGGAAAAAATTCAGCTGGTTGTTTCCCAATTTCTGAGAAGGAAAAATGAAAACACGATGCTTTCAAGATCGATGTCAAAGTACACCAAGGCCACACCAAGAAAAAAATGCCACAGATTTGATTGCAACTATAGATATAGATGTATTCTATAATAATAGAGTTTGGAACATCTGGTTGCATTTTCCCTTAGCCTCTCATATTCCCAATGCACTATAAACTAGGTTGGGGTAATGAATCGTCTGCAAGAAAACAACCAAGCTCAGAAAATATCAAGGACTGCTCATTTCAACCCTGTATTAACAAATATACTCCTCTACTGAGTCTAATGCGTCTTACCCTTTGTCTGGTAACAAAGAAAATTGGTAATATGTGCCTCCTGATATACAAAAAGGAAGCACAGTAGTCTTGACAAATGACAGGCCACTTAATGAAGGTTCAGAATTTACTTTATATGATCCTGTTTCACAGTTACAACAGCTGAAGTAGCACCACATCATATACCCTTATGACAGACCACAGAGAGGCTGGAGCGTACTCTCCCTATCACTCTTCCTCTTATCCTGCCCTGCAGCACATGGGCCTGCTCCCCATGCCTCCCTTGCAGAAATGGTGGCTGCTTTCAGAGCTTTCTGCGCCCATCAGCTCACCACTGATCATCGGGTCCTAGGGAGACTGCAACGCTCTCCTACCTTTGGATAGGCAAGGCAGCCCTTGCGTAAAAGACAACTTCAGGATGAGCTTCCTAAAAATCTTTCCTTGCTTAATTCCCCTCCCCCTCCCCCCAGAAAGCCACATTAGTTAAATAAACAGAATAAAAAAACCTGGGAGGAACAGATTTGTTGATATTCTCTCTCCCTCTCTCTCTCTCTCTCTCACACACACACACACACACACACACACACACACACACACACACACACGATCACTATAATTAGGTACTAAAACTAAACTCTCCCTCTGTTCTCCAATCTGTATCCTTTTTACCTTTGACTCCAGGCTGAAAAATAGAGGAACAAAGCGAACAAAAGACTAAAATCTGAAAGGCATCTCCAAAGGTTGTGCAACAAAATGGAGGACCCTGGGTCTTTGCAAGCTTTAACTGTCCGTCTGACTATCTGGGGTCTACAGGCATACTAATTGCAGCCTTATTTGAGATATTAAGACCTGCCTGCAAACATTTATGCTTACGTGGGTTACTTTTAAAGAACACCCAAAAGCTTTAGCAGATATCTTCACGGGTACTTGCTGATAGGCACGTATTATGTTTCAGGGGCTGTGCATCAGCTTCTTATAAGTTTATACATTTCTGGGTTTAATTTAAAGTACTGGTACTTTAACTTGTGGAGCTCTTTATTGTTTGCATTAAGTTATGTACAGGACCATATCCCACTGGTTCCCAAGTATATCCAACCATTTCCAATTGCTTGTCCCCATTTTCAGGAAGTTAGGACAGTTGTTTCAGCATGAAAAACATTTTTATATGATGGGACTAGAATGGTCTCTTTGGAATGGCCTCCCATCAGAAATTCATGGGTCTCCAACATTATCTGTCTTCCAGAAAATGTTCGAAAGAGAGTTTTTCTGAAGAGCTTTTGGGAACCTGACACTAGGTCTTTTTAGTGTATTCATCTTGCATATTCCTTGATGTTACTACATTTTGTTCTGTTACTATGAGGCACCAAATGACAGTCGGGCAGAATAAAAACTTAGTGCATAAATGCATACATATCTAAATAACCAATCAGTTGGGTTTAATATGTTATTCTTGTCTGCAATAAAGTTTCTAATGTAGACAATTTATATCTGGGAGTCTTCTGCCAAGAGATAAGAGATAAATGAATGGAAACCTCTGATTTACTCCAAGCTCTTGTGTGAAGTCTTATATAACTGTCCATTCATTTTCACCTTCTCTTCTTAGACTATTACTGGAAGCAAAGCTTTTGTTTCTCAGACTCTCTGACCACCCAAGTACAAACTCCTAAATAGAAGGAAATTATGTTAGAAATTCTCCATATCACAACTCAATATAAACAGTTAATTTTTTTCAACCATTTGTTGTGGCAAGACTTCATTGTAGAATACTACTCAATCAAAATGTGAACTATTGGTTGAAGTATCGCCAACTAAGTACTTAATAAATAAGACTATCTTTCAATGCCTCAACCAGATAGAATGTTAGACCACTAAGAAGTCCTTACTTCAAGTAATGCAAGTGAAAATAAGATACTGAATGAAAGCCTCATTAGAATCTATAAGATTTTAAATAGACTACAATATGACTTCTAAGTGCAGATATTTTATACCATAGTGTTAATCATTTTTGCATACTCTCTGCATGTCTTTCCTCAATTGTTATTATAAAAATTAGTGTTTTCCTGTTCTCAAGCCAGAATAACAGAACTTTTTCCATTGTAGTTATGCCATATCACAAACATGAAGAACAATTTGATTCACACGCTAATTCCAGACCCTAAAATAGCATGTCCAATGATGAGGCAGAAAAACCATACATGTACATCCTGGTTGAGTGAGGCTTCTTCAAAAATGGCTTTGCTTTAGCCATCTCAGCTTTTCTTTCCTTGGTATGTGAAATGTATCTGTATAAAAAAGTTATACAAAGAGCAGCAATGGTAGTTTCTATAACTGTAAATGTATTTCAATTCCTGTTTCACCAAAACATTTCAATATACTTTTATTTCCTTTTTTAAAACTAAAAGTACACCAGAGCATCTTAGCGGAACATTATACCATCAATTACTTTTTAGAATTTAAAAAGTAGACTTTGTTTGCAGCAAAACACATTATCTATTTGCAGGGGAGGTCTGAACACAGAATAACAAAGTTAGAAAGGACCTTGGAGGTTTTCCAGTTCAATCCCCTACTTGAGAATGAGCCCCTATACCAGTGGTGGCTAACCTTTTTGGGCTCCTGTGGTAAAATTTGTGCCAGCACACACACACTCGCATACCAGATTGCAATGTGCGCCCCCCCTCCCCATGCCTCCTGCGCATGCGCACACAATCCACCCCTCCACCCACTTACCTGCACTGCGCCTCACAGCTGATTTTTCCCCTGGTTGGTTTGAGGCCTTTTTCGGCCTCCCAGAGGCTTGGAAAAAACCTCTGCAAGGCTTTTCAGGCTGAATAGGCTCACTTAGTCACTTCCAGTATTATAGGAAGTGATTAAACGGGCCTATAATTCATCCCAAAAAGCCTCTGGGAGGCCAAAAAAGGCCTCAAACCAACCAGAAAAAAAAATCACTTGTGAGGCGCATGCATGCGCAGTGAGGTAAGTTTGCCTGCGGCTCGTGTGCCAGCACAAATGGCTCTGCGTGCCACTAGTGGCACGCATGCCAAAGGTTTGCTATCACGGCCCTATATCATTTTGGAAAAATAGCTGTCCAGTCTCTTCTTAAAGTCTGCAGTAATGGGACACTGACAATCTCTGAAGGCAAGCCACACTAGTTAATTGTTCTCATCCTTAGTAAATTTCTCCTAAGTTTTAGGTTACTTCTCTCCTTCTTTAGCTTCTACCCATTGTTTCTGATACTTTGAAAAATAGATCAACCCCCTCTTCTTTGTGGCAGCCACTCAAATATTAAAACACTGCTATCATGTCTTCCCTAGTCCTTCTTTTTACTAGATTAGACATATCCAATTCTTGCAACCATTCTTCATATGTTTTAATCTCCATTTCCCTACTTCTTTGGTACACGGATATTCTGACATATATGGCCTTTTAAAGTTATAATATAATTTCAATATGGCTGCTAAAAGCAAAATTTATATTTCCTATACCTTAGGAATAGGTAGGACATTGACTAGAGTAACAGGTGAGTCATTTTTGCAGGTCTAGTTTTATAGCTCTAGAATAAAACAATTTTTTTTGCAAACAATGCACTAACTACACATTACCTAGGGCTACAAATCTTGGCTACAAAAATTTAGACTATTGGTAGATAGCAACAAAGAATTAAAACGTAATGAGTTACACTTAGAAAGCTTGACAAACCATTGCAAATCTGTGTGTGTGTGAGTGGGGGGGGGGAGAGTGAGGGAGAGAGAGAGAGAGAGAGAGAATGCTTCTTAAAATGTCTGGCTTCTGAAAATCAGGAATACCGGATTTTTTGGGAAAGGGAAAATGAAGAAGGATAAGAATGCTCTTATCAGAGTAATTCTGGCTGTTAATATTGCTTTTAAGATTACTTAGATAATTTTTTTCTCCCAACATAATTACACACTGCAATTCCATATTTGACCACAAGATGGAGCTACCTATACAGAAAATTTGTTAAACTTTCCTGCTGTTTAAAACTGATACTTTTAAAATGTGCTTAACAATAAACTTCACTCCCAGTTGTCTAATACCTTCAGTAAAACAATCCTGATAATCCTGTCAGTATCAACCTGTTAACATGTTTCTCAAAAGTCTAAAAAGATGAAGCAAAATAGCATCAATAAAACTCTTATGTTTATTGTTTCTTCAATGTAGAATTTAAGAATTTACAATAAAACTTACATAGAGGGTTTTAAACATACATGTAGCCAAATACAGATAGCCCTCAACATACAACATTCAGTTAGTGGCCATTTGAAGTTACAAAGGCACTGAAAAAATGACTTAACAACTGTTTGTCACACTTACGACAGTTGCAGCTTGGCAACTGGCACATATTTACGACAGTTGCAGTCATTGATCAGTCAAGTAAGTTAAATAAGGCAAGTAAAGTCGTAAAATGGTGGAAAACTCACTTAACACTTGTCATAGCAATGGAAATTTTGGGCTCAATTTTATTCGTATGTCAAGGCCTCTCTGCATATCCTCTTTCATGCTTGTTTTTGTTTTGTAAAATCAACCTGGCTATTAAGTCTTATGATGTTCTTGTAAGTACAATCAGAGATCACCTAAACTGTCTTACTGAGGACCATCTGTGATTTTATAATTCAAATGGTTAATTATATTGCATAGAAATTTCCTAATCATCTCAAATAAGTGACTTGTTGGAATGCTTATTGTAACCTTCACATCTTGCTAGCTGCAGTAGCAAATCTAAAAAACAGGTATGAGACATACTATACCATGTTAAACTATGTGACAATAATTGGTAAAGACTGTTGGTATAAATATTTAACCTACTTTGAACAAAGTGAATCGTAAATTAAGACAGGAAAAAAATGTTACATTGTTTTATGTAAATGGCTCGTGCACAAAAAAAATAACAGATAACAAAAATTTAACACCTTTATCTCTCCTAGGAGGAAATTTCAACCAAGCATAGTGGCAGAAGATCTGAATTAAGAAAAGTATAAAATATGTAATCCTTTCACCTGTACAAACTAGGCATTGATAAATTTCAGAGTTCTCTTGAATCCGATTAATTTTTTATCTGGGCTATAATAGTAATTACTAAAATAACTTTCTAAAACCAAAGACAGGATAATACCCAAAATTAAAAGTATAAAAACAACCATGCCAGATTATGCCAAGGCCTAAATTTCCAGATTATGCCAAGGTCTACAGGAAGCCCATAAACAGCCCTAGAGTCTGACCCCTTCTCTGTTTGTATGCCCACGCAACAATAAATATCATTCTGTAGTAGCTACTGGTATCTTTGTCCCCTGTAGTGACACCCCAATTGATGATAAGTAAATTATGCAGTAGTAATTCTAGAGGTGCATACCGTATAAAGCAGCCCTTTCTATAATCTGATTGGAATATCTTTGTCTGGCTTGCTCAAATGACTTGGAGTTCTAAGATTACAAGAACAACTCTGCATTAATTATTATTCACTTTCTGACCACCATCAAAATGTTATTTGCTCATTCCTCTTCTCTTTCTTTTTTTATAAATTATGATGTTTCAAATACTGTATAACATTTTATATATAGCTCTATATTGTTGTGACTGCCTTTGTTTATTGTACCACATTCATGATTCATATTGCAAGTCACAATCATATTTCAGAAATCCAACTTTAGAGTTTTCTTAATATTTGTGGATAACAAAAATATGTACAGTTATTCACAATTTATGTTTCAGAATATTGTAGAAACAATCCAGAAGAGCTACTTGTGATTCAAATGATTACTTGTATTATTTAAAATTGTATTTTGCTTAGACCTAAGTCTTTGGTATTGGCTGCATGCTTAAAATTACATTTGGAACTGACAAATGAATTATTTTGCAATGCATCTTGAAATGCAGTTGCAATCTTGAAAAAATGGACATTCCATAAAACACTGTTGCTTCACTCTCCTAAATGTACAGGTGAAACTCAAAAAAATTAGAGCTGTAAGCCATAATCATCTCAATTATGACAAATCATGGCTTGAACTATCTTGCTTTGCATGTAATGAGTCTATCTCATAGTTATCTCATAGTTTTACCTTTTAAGTTGCATTACTGAAATAAATGAACTTTTGCACGATATTCTAATTTTTCGAGTTTCACCTGTAGAAGTGGAAAACATTCCTTGCCACTTTTCAGCCTCAATGTTGTATCAGTCTCTTCATTTGAGAAATAGGAAGTTTAACTGAACACTTGGCTTATGGAAACTGAATGATTTCCAGTAACCATGTAGACAAATGTTTAGTTAAACAAAATATTGAATACCTGATGAAATAGCTTTTATTTAATTTTATAAAATGATGTGTTAATTTAAATATAAATTAACTCCATTATCTAATAAATAAGATTCTTATTTATTATTAAATAGATTTTTGAAAGCTATACTTAATTATACCATTAAGAATAATTCTGCTAAACATTGTATTAAAAAGAATCAAGCAAAACCTGAGGAAGAGACCATTATACAAGCTAGGTTCACTCCTTATGTTCCGAAATGATAATTATTTTCCTAAAATAATAAGGATAGAAAAGTGGGTAATTGGCTCAAACACAATGCTGAGTATTTATGTAATTATACACTCATTATTAATAATAGTGTACAAGAACAAGTTATGTTTAAGAAATCATAGGGTTGTATTTATATTTGTATGAGGAAACTTCTGATCTTAGGCAAAAATGGATCTACAATAAAATTCAATCAATAATTTAATTAATTTAGTTATTATTTTTGTGTTTCTATCATACGTGAAACAATCAAATGTTAATTAGAGTGAAGAATGATAATGCTATAAGTGAAGCCTACTATAAAAAAAGTTTCATGAATTGTCTCTCAAAATGCCATAGATGAATTAACTCACAAAATCTGTGTCAAGTTTTTCCATTTCTTGCTTGTAGCTCTTCATTCTACTGCTGTACATGGCTCGGCTCTGTGGAGGGATTTCACGCACTTCAAGTTCCATTTGTTCCAACTGATGTTTAAAATTACGAAGAAAAAAAGAAATGAAAAAGTAAGATGCTATAATTGGATTTGAATGTGAAAAATAAATTATTCAAGGAATAAGAATGTTTAAATATAACTTGAACAATTATGCATATAATCATACCAAGCTATGAATTTAAAACCATAATGGCTAACTACACACAACAGCTAAAAGCAAAGCACATTACGGTTTAGTTTGATATACGAACCAAATCACTAACAAATCTATACAAATAGGCACAGACATTCTTAAAAAAAAAGAATCTATCAGATTATAAAACACAAGCATTATTACTAGCTGCAAGATATTCTATGGCATCCATATGCATTCATAGCAACAACCTATCATTATAACAAACACAGGTTTATCACTGTTTATGAAATGGTTTCTCAACATCTATAATATAACAGACCAGTGTGCCAATAAATTCCAAATGAATTTATCAAAATCATATTTGCTGAAAAATTCAAGTTCTGTCACTGATTGAAGAACCTGTCTCAGTCTTTTTGTTTTTCAAGCAGGTTAACTCCGTGGTCAGTATGGACATGTTCTGGTAAACCATGGGCAATTCTTCTGGTTTCTACTTTATCCATTTTGAGTATTCATCCAGTTTCTCGGCCAAGCAAGTGATCATTTTATCTTGTAAATGGACATTTTAGCAAGCAGTCAGTGTTGTATGTTAACAGGTATAGAGTACATATTATGATGGATGTAATGAATGACTTTCTATGGCATCACTATCTTATTAGTTTTTCTAACCATATCATCTGAGGGATTGTGTTAATTCCATCTGTGAGCCCTCAGAAAAATGTACTTGCTTAATTAAAAACTAAAAGCAACTAAGTTGTTATTTAACCAAAATTCAAAGAATTGATAAAAACTAATACATTTAACTTTTAAACTAATGTCTTCATTTTGTAGATTAACTTACAGAACAGAATTTCAGGCTTATAATGGTTAATGATTTTATTATAGTTAGCATTATCCATCCTGTATTGAAATAATATAAGTGTGGCTACAAAGGAACACATATTTGCTTTATGATATAAGAAATTCAGGTAAATAAAATATTTCTCCAAATTGTCTGAGTTGGTAATTCCTTAATTGGGATATTGTGGAATTCAAGGAACTACAATTCACATAAACAATCAAAATGTAAACAAAAGTCTATTCAAAGAACTACCAAAAACATTCCCAACAGTGAAAGGGCAAGTATATACACAATGAGCAAAACCCACTCCCTTCTAGCACTGCGGATGCTACTTAGTTGGATAATGAAATGTCTGGAAGAAAACAATCAAACTTAAAGAAAACCAAGGACACCACATAAATTTCTTCAGTTGTCTGATTATTTAAATAACATTTTATCAGATCTTTACTCTTATAAACCCTTTTTGTTTTATGATTGTTACTTTTGTGTATTTTATTGTTGTTTCACATGTAAAAATAAATGTTAAGTTTGTAATAGTTAAGAATTGTTTATTTCTTTTATTTTATTTATCAAATTTATATGCTCTTTTCTTGTGATTAATAGTCAAAATGTGTCCATTATCCTAATATGTAGTTAACAAGGAATCTCTTATATTGACTAACCACAGTTGTACATAATGCTAAGTCAGGACTTTAAAACTATGATATATTAATCAACCCACAGTAACATGGTTCATGTGTAACGCTAAATTATATTGAGTAGAATGTCATATCACAGTAAGCTAAATAATTTCAAAATTTATAGCTATGCATAACATTGCTCCTGGGATATAGTATTTTCTTACTTAGCTGGACTCAAGCGGAGGTTTTGCTAAAAAGCTTAAAGAGCAGAGACACAAACTAGAACAGGACTGTCAAACCCCAGGCCCATGGGCCAGATGCATCACACACTGGACCCGCCCACGCCCAGTTTAGTGAAAAGAAAAAAAGTACTGATACATCGCGTGACGCCTCCATGAACACGTGAGTTTGACACCCCCGAACTAGAAAAATAAATTTTAAAAAGCTGAGCAAGTTACATGGCAACTGTAGGGTGTGTGTGTGAGAGAGAGAGTGCTGCAATACCCCTGGGGTTGGTCGTGAGGGCAAATGACTGCCCTTTTGAAGTCGGGTCATAAGTAGCTTTTGGGGACTTTTATCATAACTTTGAATAGTTGTTAAGTAACTAGTTGTAAGATAGCAACTACTTATATATGAAGCTGTGAGCCTATATTTTGCCTTCTTATAGGGCAGTGGTTCCCAAAGTGGGTGGTACCGCCCCTGAAGTATGCTGATGGGATGTCTTAGGGGGCAAAGAGGCAGCAGGGGGTGTTTGACGCCAGCCCTGCAGGCTCACTGACTGCTGGTCACGCAGCCCATTAACTGTTTCATTGCTCCGTAGCCAGCACCTCGAATGCAGAAACTGTGCACGGTGAGCCTTGCCAAGCCTGGAGGGGGGAGAGAGAGGTGGGACGTGGAGGAAAGGAGGTGCCTTAGCTTGCAGGCTGCCCTCTCTGGTGGAAGCAGCAGAGGCGTGCCAGAAGGCCCGAAAGCAAAACCCTCCCAAGGTGCACAGTGGAAGCGGTGGGTGGTCTGGCGTTAGGGCCCCCTTTCCCAAAGAACAAGGGAGCGCGCAGCCTCTCCAGCCAGCCGGGCTTGCACGCAGGATGCAGATGGGGGCAGCTGTGGCTCTCCAAGGTGCGTGGTTCGGTTCGGTTCGGCTCTACGTGGCCATCCCTGACCTAAAACCTAGCCTCCCTCTGCAGCCCAGTTCTTTCGACTGAGCCCTGCACTTGCTTGCTTGCTTGGTTTCCAAGTGATCATTCCCTCTGCTTCTGCGGGTCTGGGCTGCTTCCACATGACTTCCTCCTCTTGGGCAGAGCGTAAAGATGGGCGGAATGCTTCCCCAAAGTTGGGAGTCTCTGAGCGTGTGCAGAGTACCTCCCTTTGTTTGGCCCAATGGAAGTGGACCTTGGGTTGAAGCAAAGAGGGTGAAGTCAGCCGCATCACTGCGCCAGGGAGGTTGGCATTGCAAAATTGGATGTCAAACAAAGAACAGGGGCAGGCGGCTGGAGAAGGGGCAGAGGAGCAGGAAGATCTTAGCCATGGTTTATTGACTAAGCCGGAATCAAACAGCATGCTAAACTCTAAACCAGAATGGCTGGGTTGATATATTCAGCCCGTGTTTCTCAACCTTGGAAACTTGTGTGGACTTCAATTCCCACTCTGGCTTTGCTCTACTTTCCCAAAGTGCCGCCCCTGTCGCATTCTTTCTTTCTGTCTGTCTGTCCGTCCATCTGTCTGTCCATCCATCCACCCACGCACACACACATCCAAAAGGTCTGCCTGCCTGTCTGCCTTCCTATCTACCTACCTACCTGCCTGTCTTTCTGTCTACCTACCTATCTACCAATATAAATCTAATCTATCTATCTATTTATCTATCTATCTATCTATCCATCCATCCAAAAGGTCTGTCTGTCTGCCTACCTTCCTGCCTACCTACGTGCCTGCCTACCTGTCTTTCTATCTACCTACATACCTACCTATCTACCAATATAGATCTATCTACCTACCTACTTATCTACCAATCTACCTACCTACCTACTTACCTATCCATACATTCATCCAAAAGGTCTGCCTGCCTGCCTGCCTACCTACCTATCTACCAATCTACCTACCTATCTACCTACCCGTCTCTCTCTGCCTCTCTCTCTCTCTCTATCCATCCGTCCATCCATCCATCCATGTTTGAAGTGCCAGCCCCGCAGGCACATTGGGAAAGTTGAGCAAAGCCAGTCTGGGAGGGAGGGAGGGAGGGAGAGAGAGAGAGAGAGAGAGAGAGAGAGAGAGAGAAAGAGAAAGAGAAAGAGAAAGAGAAAGAGAGACACCTGATGCATCAGACTGAAATGAGGCCTAGTTTAGACTAAGGCCCTTTTCCACACTGAAACATCTTTGCCAGCATACTGAAACATCTTTGGCTTCCATTAAAGGTTTTGTGGATGGAACATGGTCAAGACTATCAGGAAGCTCTCACATTTTGTTGAGGCTTTAAAGAGGATCCATTGAACCACATCTCCACCCTAAAAATTACTTTTCCTCAATGTATTACAGTGCCAATTCTGAAGAAGGCAAAACCAAAATGTACTGGTAAATTACAAGGAGAACACACACAGAGAGAGAGACACGCACCCTTCTAACCCTCCTGGAGCAGGTGATTGGACTAGAATAGATACCTCATTATCTTTCTCCTCCCTCCCTCCTTTTTTATTTTTTCTTTCTGTCCCTTCCTTCAATCCCCCCTCTTTCTTTCTCCCTTTTTCTTTCTTTCCCTTTTCTCTTTCTTTTCTTCCTTCTCTCTTTCTCTCTCTCTCTCTTTTCTCTCTCTCTCTTTCTCTCTCTCAGGCTCACCCCATTGACTTGACTTGCTTGGGCAGGTTCCTCCAGTGCAGTGGGCTCAATGGGGTGGACCTGCAGGGCCGGCACCTAGAACACGACAGGGGCGGCATGTTTGAAAAGTAGTGCAAAGCCAGAGGTCGATAATTTTTGCCGCAAAGAATCACAAAAGCTTCTGGGTTGTGCACAAGAAGACACGCACCTGTCAATGCAATTCAGCAACATAAAATAAAGAAGATACAAATAAAACAAATCAACAAGAATCGGCAAAGCATCTCTGATTAGATTTTATTCACTACTAGAATCTAATCAGAGATGCTTTGCCAATTCTAGTCCAATAACCTGCTCTAGCAGGGTTAGAAGGGAGTGTGTGTGCATGGCTGTCAAAACTCCAAAAACAGGTCAAGTATCTCTGGGGAGGCCAGTCATAAATTAGAACACTTGCTAAACAACCGGTCATTAAGTGAGGACCACTTGTATTTGGTTTGCCAGTTACCTGGCCACGCCCACCCAGTCATATGACCAGCAAGCCACGCCCACCCAGTCATGTGACCAGCAAACCACACCCTCAAATTAGGCCACACCCACAGAAATTTGAATCCCACCCCTGGGTGGGGGGCACCAAGGATGAGTTTGTAGCACCAAGGGGGTGGTGTGCCAGAAAAAGTTTGGGAACCACTGCTATTGGGCTTTTACCATACGTACTGTGCCATATGAATAAATGCTATACCAATAATGGAGGCTCTTCAGAAGGATCTCTTACAAATTATGCTGCTAGATGTTGCACCTCTGTTGAAGTGCAATATGAAGACAATTACCAAGCACAGCTTTAAATTCTAATTAATGCCAACCACAAGTGGTAAGTGCTTCATAATCACACTTAAATCTAGAAAAAACACTTACTTTAATAAAGGAGTCATGTAATGTAGAGCTAAGAAAGCAGCATTTATATTTACATTAACAAGATGGAGTTGTTATACAATTCTCTTCAATTTGTCTGCTATAATGTAATGTAACCTTTTTGTTTTTCATTTATATAATAAAGCCATGCTAATGCTTACTTCTAAATTATAAACAAACTTTACTGATCTAAAACTGCATTATAGTTTGATTTTCAGTGAGGAAATGATGAACTGATGTCTAGATGGTAGATCTGAACTGCCAAAATCTTTCCAGAAAAAGATGAGATTCTGAGATTGTCCATAAGTGCTCTGGACAGCTGGTTTTTATGAGTTATTTGCAATCAGTTTCCAAGCAGATGAGATTTGCAAGAGATTGCTGAGCTCATAATCGTCAATGTAGCCTTTATGGACTCAAAGTTTGATTGAACCTCACTTCTTAATCACTTCGTGTTTTACTTTTTTATTGTTTTTTAAAGATTGACAACCTTTACATGTGCAAGTTTTATTATGTTCACTGGGTGATTTTTTTTCTTCAATCCTTTAAGAAAAAAATCTTGAGTGTAAGGTTTGGTAGAATAAAAAAAATAGATTATACAGCAAAAGAGTGATTAAAATGTTGATCTTAGAAAGTTTTAAATGTATTAAGTGTTTGTATGAACTTGAACTAACATTTTGAAATTGATTATAATAATCCTTCCTGTGAGAAACTTTATTTACAACTCTAATAAATAAAAATCTGAAAATATGTCTTTGAAGGTTGTTCACTAGAGGGCACCAGAAGGAAATTAATACGTCAATGGATATGTTGAGGGAGGGAGGGAGGGATCACTGCTTCACATGCAGCACTAGTTGCCAGTTTGCTTCTGGAAGTAAGTCAAAGTTATAGTTATTAGGTATAAAGCCCTAAATTGTATAGGGCCTAGTTTCCTAAGAGCTGGCATGTTCTGGGTTCCTTGGATTAAACAATATTATCTCTCAGGATCCCAGAATGTACCTTCTCTGTAATAGTCTCTGTCCTTGAGATCTGGATGGCCCTCACTCTGCTGGTGTTGGTGAATCACATATACCTGTTTCTCAATTGGGCCTTCAGCAAGGAAGAATGAGACTTTATTGCCACCTTATATTTTTACTTTTTATGTTTCCTGATTTTTATTATAATTTGATTGATGCAAGCAGCCAAAGTCAGCAAGAGTCAGGCAGCATATAAGTTTAATAAATGATTATAAACATAAAAAATACGAAATCACAACTGCCAGGTATTTAACTGTGTTAGCTTTCAGTTCTTCCCAAGAACCTAGGATATCGCAATGTATCTGTGTAGTGCATGGGTGGATCCAAGCAGTGTGGCCTTTTGTAATTGACAGATGGAAATAGTGCTAATGTGCACATTTTCTAAGTGCCATCCATGGATTTTTGGCATGGCACATAGTGTCCCGATAATGACAGAGATCATCAGAGCTGGTATAAGCCATAATCTTTTTTGATTTTCAGATTTTGATAGTTTGTGATACCAGCGATAAGTGGAAGGACAGGGTGTTGGCAATCATGAGTTTTAAAAGACTATAAAAACTGTAGACCTCTGATTAAATTAAACAGCTGACAAAAAATAACCACGTTTTCATTAATGAATTACCATGTACAAGTTTATATCAGAATACAGATCTAAATGGTACAAGAACTATGTGCTATAATGGTTTATATTTTACATTTCTAGCAAGGGGCAAAGTTCCAAGTTCAATTCATATATTCAGTTTAATAGAAATGAAAGAATGATACCAACATAGAAAACCAAGCTGAGCACCCATGAAAAGTTAACAGATGGTGGCATACAGAATGTGCATAATGAAGAAAATGAAAATTAACAGAGAAATAAATGCTGACAGACTTATGATATAGTTGATAAAAGGATAGGCACACATTAAAAGAACATGTATGAAGAGAAAAGAAGTAGAAATATTGAGTACAGAATTTATGGAAAATGAAATAGGGGATAGTGAAAAGATAATAGTTGTACCAATAAAGGAGAATATTGAAATGAGGGATCCTTGGTGCTCTCTGAGCTTGGTTGTATTTATGCAGACTTTTGATTACCCAAACTAGACAACATCATCAGTGCTATCACTGATATAGCATATCAATATATCACATGTGCCACTGTGACGCCATGAGTTTGACAGCCCTGGTCTACAGCATATATATAATTACCCTATTGGGGAGAAGGACAGCATATAAATTTAATATTAAAATAAATTTTGTTTGTCATAGCAGACAACCAGATGCCTTTCAGCTGTTCAAACAAGGAGTGCTAGATTTACTTTTTTTTCCTCAATGATGTCCTCCTGCAAAAAGTATTTGGAAAGGTACTGTCCCCAACCAAAAAGTAAACCTGAGTTTTCAAGACTGATAGCTCTTCATTATTCTGTTGTGCATTAATTTAGCCAATCCCTTTTTAAGCCACCCCATAGCTTGTACTAATTTACTTACATAGGAAATTTATACAACTCCACTACCACTTCAAGCAAATAATTGTAGATGACTAATAATATAAACCAATAAATACAATTAAAAACAGACATAATGAATACAGTACAGACCCATTATATAGTATATAGGAAAGCACATATCTTTGCTTTTATTTTAATTAGTAACTTTGTTTTCTTCTTTTTTTTATAAATTCTTCCACTTAAATGATAGCCCTTATATTACATTTCTACAGCATCTTGAATATTATCTACACAGTCATTTGTATTGGACTCTGCTAACAAGGATAAGCCAAGTTTTTACAGCCTTCCAGAAGTATAAGAAGGTTGGAGCTGTCTGCATTTTTGGATTTCCAGGGAAGACACTGCACTAAGGGCATTCAGAACATACCCATCATGTGTTTTTCAAAGGCAGCCCCTGTTATAATGGACCACATTATAATAATCAAGATAAGAAGAGACAAAGATATGATGACTGTAAATTGATGTGAATTCATCACCAAAGAATTTATCACTTCTACAGGAACTTCTCCCACATCCTGCAAACAATACTCTCCTTGTCAAGATCCTTATTCTTTTTAAAGGCAAAGGAGCTATTATGCTGGGAGTAGCACTAAGTACTACTTTTGCCTAGAACAGGTGAGTCAAACACGCAGGCCATGCCCACCCCAGCTCTGCAAAGAGGAAAGCATTGTGATACATCATGTGAAGGCATGGCAGCATGAATTTGACACCTGTGGCCCAGAAGATCTCTCTTAATACCTCTTTGACTATCTCCAGTACAGCAATCTTGGATTTCAAGAAATTGACTTGATCTCTGAGAGTCAGGAGTTCACTGCACTGAATATAAACCCACAATCCCTTTTCAACTGATAGAAAACCAGACAACATACACATTATATAATATACCAGAAAGCACATCTTCCTTGATTTCATTTTAGTTATTAGTGACTTGGTCTCCTTCTTTATCAATTCTTCCACTTAAATGATAGTCCTTATTTTATATTTTTACTGAAAGTGAGCCATGAATTTCCCACACAATTGTTAACCCTCCTTAAATAATTTAAGTATAATGCTAATCTGTAGAAAACAGAGGTCATTGTGTATCATTCTCATAAGATTCTTCCTGTATGTTTGCCATCTTGGTCACAAACTCTGAAATGCCACAATTTGTAACAAGTGTAGAAGAATAAACAATCTGTAAAAATTGTAAACAACAATCTGTTTTCCCACTAGGTCACAAACTCTCTACTAAAAAGTGCTCCTTGGGATTAAACTAGCTGAAGTAATGCTACTCCATCCACTAGTTCATAATCTGAGAAATGATCCATCTAAATCTTAAAATCTTCAGTTCAAACGTGTTCCCAGAAAACAAACAGATACATCCCACTGAGTCATAAAGACCTAATAATATCCAATTATTCAAATAACCCTCCTTAAATAACTCCCCCAATTTTTCAATTTCTTCACAAATCTCCCCTATTCTTATTTTCTGTTTGCTGATTCTAGCTATCAGCTTCCAAGGCATAAAATAATCTGGAGTTTGGTAACATCTTTTCAGATTAACAAAGTTTATTTTATTAAGTTTTTATGAGCCATAGCTCACTTCATCAGGTGCACAGACTGCAGGATTCCAATTGGGATGATATAGGGGGAAGGGAAAGGAAGAGAGGTGATTAATGCAGGTACAGATTACACATAATTGCAAGTACCTTATTAATAACGGTAATGTCTTTAAAAATGTGCTTTTAAAGACCTGAAATAGCTGAAACTATCTGAAGACCTGAAACTAAAGATCTCAACTATTACAGAAAGTCTTAACAAACATGAAGAATTTTAAGAAGTTACAATAAAGTGGTTATTGTAAAAGTAAGGGTAAAGTTTTCCCATGTCCTGTCATGTCCATCTCAAAGTAGCAGTGCTGATCTCTGTTCTTACCGAAGGAACCAGCATTGTCTGAAGACATTTCTGTGATCATGTGGCCAGCATGAGTGTACTCCAAGGTGCATGGAATGCTGTTACTTTCCCAACAAAGTACCTATTTATCTACTTGCATTTGCATGCTTTAGAAGTGCTAGGTGGGCAGGAACTGGGGTAAGTAACAGGAGCTCATCCTGTTACATGGCACTCAAGTCTCGAACCCAGGCATTCTGCTTTCCAGCTGACAAGCTCAGTGTCTTTTAACCGCTGAACCATCATGTACCCAGTCCATGTAACCAGCATTTCTTTTTAATAAAAATGTGTTAGTCTGAAAAGATGCTATCAAACTCCTACTAATTTAGGGGTACCATATAAACTAACAAGGCTATCAAAATATGTAGGAAAAACTCTTTCCAGTCTCATTCCTTTAGTATCCACAATTTAATACACTATTTCCACAACTTACCAACTCTCTTGCTTCTTCCAGCTGCTTTTCCACACTTGAAACCAACTGTCTCTTCTCATCTAAAACAAAATAATAGATGCTTAGTTGAATAATATTTCAATTCTCAGAGCCATACTTAGTAACAACTTGGCAGTATTGAAATCTGGCCAATTTTGCCAGAACTTGGAAGCAAAAGATTGAGTTAAGGTAGTATTTTGTGGAAGACCTACATAAAATTGCAGTTATAGGCTGAGACTGGGAAATTGACAGACATTCCAAAACAAAGCCATGGCAAGTGATACTGTTGATAAGAAAATTGCATGGTTGTACTATTTCCGGAAAATTGCCCAGATATATCTATGAAGCCACCAGAAAGCTGCAAGTTTAAGGACAAAATGAAGGCATCTCTCCTTTAGTACATATTTCATATTTTGCTCTAGAACTGTTAATCGTGCATTTGGCAAGACAGTCTGTGATGGCACTGTTGCTCACTTTGAATCTTTACCTTATACTCTATTCCTGAAGCACAGATTTCTATTCATGCAAAGTAACACTCTAATCATGAAAGGACATTGGAATAAAAAATAACAAAGCGATCAAAACTTCAAAATAAAGGATATAACACAGAATAGTTTCAAACATGTTCTAAAATCCTATTTTTTTCCTACACTATGCCCGGTTTCAACCAATGTGTGTTTGGTCTCAAGTGCTGTGTAAATACATTGCCTCTAAGGAGGTTCATGGAGTGTAACTTCAAAATCCAAAGTTTTTCACAAGAAACTATCCTATCCAGTTCAACTCCTATAATATCTCAGATTAGGCTGAGTCATAGGATCTGCAACCTTAGCTAAATCAGAGCAAGACACTCCACAGCAATGGTGGGATTCAAATTTTTTTACTTCCGGTTCTGTGGGCTTAGTGGGCGTGGCAGGGGAAGGATACTGTAAAATCTCCAGTCAGAAATGGGATTTGCCAGTTCTCTGAACTACTCAAAATTACCGCTACCGGTGCTCCAGAACTGGTCAGAACCAGCTGAATACCACCTCTGCACTACAGGGGATGAAAGATAAGGCCATCCCAGGAAGCCATCTCACTTATCATCTGAGGAGGAGCCATCCTCCTTGGTAGGCATCCCATATTATCTCGACTGTGAAAAACAGAATCCTGGGGTTCAAAGATCATTGGGTCCAATCAGCAGGGTTGTATACAGAGATTCTCAATCACCCAGGTCATGGTCATCCAAGAAAGTCCAGTTGCCTCTTGAAAAATGCACCTTTGCGACGACCAGCAGGATTCTTCCTACCTAGACGATCAGGCTAACTATATCTTCGAGGCACGAAAGGACCACAGTCGTGATAGACAGCAGGTCGTGACATCGGCTGGGGTGATGCAGTAGACTGGCCAGGGCTGCCACCCACCACCCATTACTCACCTCCAACCAACTTGGGGATTTTTCCGATGCGGTTCGTGAGCTCAGCGGTAAGAACCGAAAAGTCTTGTTCGTAGCCCTCGAAATCAGAGGACATAATAGCGGCGGTGGCGGCAGCAGCAAGAAGAAGAAAAAAACAACAACTGGACCTGAATGTCCAAACAGCCAAACTGCCCGCCGTTGACGGAAGCAGAGGAAGACGTTCTCGCCTTTAGCGAGCCGCCGAAACACCAAAACTCTCAACTATAGCCGCTATTACGTTCCTCCTGTCATCACCGGAGACTTCCGGATTGAGTCCCACGAACAAGGTCTTCCCGGGTGTTTCTGACGCGAGCCGAGGTTCCGCTCTCCTATGTGCCCCCGTCCCACAGACCTCCCCGGACCTTTTCCTGACTGACGCCGTGTGGTCGACGACCTTCACCGGGTTATCTTTTCGAGCAAGGCAAGGGGGATAGAAAGAGGCAGGACGACCGTCCGCCGGGGTTTCGCTGCTAAGAAAATAAGAATTCTGCGGGCCGGAGAAGGGTTTTTGGATTGAAACCTCTTTTTTTTATCCGCAATGTGGGGGAAATGTTTCCCCAGGACACTTGCCAGCCTATTGAGGGCATTTCCAAAGTCAGGGCGGAACGGAAGGATTGCATATCCGGGTTCTATGAAGGTGTCCCGGGGAAGTAGAGCACGGGGCCGCTTGAAAGAGCGGTAAATAAAGGCGGACAACCGGGAATCCCTGGCTGGCTCTGCCTGAAGAACAAGGCAGCAGGGGAAACCCGAGACAAAGCAGGCTGGGGTTCATCGCTGGTAAGCCGCGATGTCCTGCTTTGACTGCAGTCGCAGAGACATCGGAACTTTCCGTTCGAAGCCAAAGGGATTATTGCAGATCCTTCTCTCCCTTCTCCCAATCTAAGCGTAGAAAGGATGGGGAGAGGCTGTTCCTTGATCAGCCTTTGCTTTTACTTTGCCTGCTGAGTCTTCGCCAGTCCCCTATTGCACATTGAAAGGTGGAAGAGGGTTTTTGTTTTTTTGTTTCCCTGTCCTTAAAATGGCGAGGAATAGGCAAAGGAGCAGACGTAGCACGCGCTTCACCTGTTGAACTACTTGCCTGTTGCGCCCTCCTTGGACTTCGGTGTACGTAGAGAAGGGAGGAACTAACTCCGTGCTGTCATTTTGTATTGCGATGCTCAAAGCACAGAGATGCTTTTTTCTGAGCTAATGAGCAGGGAAGGATTTCACTCCCTGGGATCTTTGTTGTTTCAATTAATTACTTATATAAGTGTTCTGCAAAAATTAATTTCATGTGGAAAAGTTGCAAGGTTTTATTGCAAATATTTATTTATTTATTTGTGGTCGTAGAGCAGTAATGAAGTAGAATTGACCAAAGCAAAGTTATTTAAATACAAGTAATCTTCAACCTATGACTCCAATTGAACCCAAAATTTCTGTGGCTAAGTGAGACATTTGTTAAGTGAGTTTTGACCCTTTTTATGACCTTTACTGCCACAGTTGTAAAGTGAATCACTGCAGCTGTTAAGTTAGTGAAATGGTTGCCATGTGAATCTGGTGCCCCTATGGTCTTTGTTTGTCGAAAGATTGCAAAAGGTAAAACTCTGGGACACTGAAACTGTCATAAATATGAATCAATTACCAAGCATCTGAATTTTGTTCATGTAACCATGGGGATGCTGCAGTGGTTGTTAAGTGTGAAAAAATGGTTGTTAGTCATTTTTTGCAGCATTGTTGTAGCTTCAAATTGTCACTAAATGAACTGTAGTAAGTTGAAGGCTACTTGTACTCCTAGAAAGGTATAGCAAATAGTTATATCTCCCAGCAGTACTTGTGACACGGAGACCATAAGTTATTCTACTGTTCTTGAACTTACTTGGAATGTCATTGAATTATCAATCTCTTTGTTAACTCGGAAATAGTTGGCTTTCTTTTGAAACTTGGCTCAAAGCTCATGAACTAATTAGGGCATCCATAGAAACCCTGAAACTGTAGGTGAAAGAGGCTGAAAGAAATACTTTGGATTTTTTCATTATTAGTTAATGATGGACTACCAGATTGTTGTCTCCTTTGTTAAAAATCAAACATTTTTGTTGCGGAAAGCTGTCCACATTTTCAGATGCTAAATAGATACTTGATTACTTTATTAAATTTTTTTCCAGGAAAAAGAAAGAAATTGCCTAACTATACAAAATAGCAACTTCTGCTAGCTCAGGCAATTTCCCACATGAAGTGCTAACTTCATTGCAGTATCACAAACACTTTTTAAAGTTTTCTCCTGCTGTGTGACATATACATTAAGACAAATCATATCTAAATTCTTACTTGCATTTGAAATGAGTTCTTGGGCTGTTTCCTAGAACAGTGGTCTCCAACCAGCTGGCCGGGGACCACTGGCGGTCACAAGAAAATGTTAGTGGTCCGCAGAGAAATGTTACCACCAAAGCAATTAATCCAGTGTGCGCGGGAACACAAGGCTGTGCCGCCCACATAGCCCGCAGGAACGGCTTGCGTCGCTTGCATTGCGAACAACACCGGGTAGTGAGGGGAGGGGGGGAAAGGGCAGAGGGGTGGGAATGCGCCCCACACACCTCTCCTGTCCACTGGGCTGATTCTTTCCACTTCTTTCTTCTTCTGCTTTTGGCTGCATGCAAGGAAAGCAGCAAAAGTCTTTCTTTCTTTCCCCCAAACTCTGCCAGAAATGAGTCTTTGGGACCCTGCAAGTTATCCTGCTCCAAGAGGCTGCGCAGGCAAAGACTCATTTCTGGGGGAGTTTGGGGGAGAGAAAGAAAGACTTCTGCTTCTGCTGCTCTCCTTGCATGAAGCCAAAAGTCTCTCTCCCCCCCACCCCCGAGAACCAAGCTGGAGACGGTATCCTGCAATTCCAAATAAAGAATGATCAATTGGTAGAAAAACGGGGTGGGGAATTTTTCTGCAGACTCTTTTGGAGATTTTCCCAGGGTCTCTGGTCTGTGGGATTTAAAATTATGAGTTTGGTGGTCCCTGAGGTCCAAAAGGTTGGCGACCCCTATCCTAGAATGAGGAACTGATGCTTCACTGAATAGTATTTGAAAAATAACATTTAAAATTATTTCTTCAGGATTCGCTTCATAAACCATGTTTGCCTCATTTTCCTGCACTAAACAAAATAATTAACTAAATGGTTCACATTGGATTGAAAAGGTATAATCTTGTTAATATTTACCAGTTATTCTAACTTGTAACAAACTTGGAATCAATTTTTCAATTCAGATATCAGCGGACTTTTTAAAAGAAAAATGCACACACACGTACATACACAATGAGGATCTGAGTCAAACTTAGGACTATGATAGAGAGAGGAAACAGGGAGTAAGATGTTCTACAGCCCATTTTATGCCAGTGAACCATGGTCTGTTGCTACAAATCAATTTGTTTCTAATAAAAATGTTTATTTTGTAGTTGCTGTGGTTGGAAATGATGTTCTTTTTTTTTGCTCAGATTTTAAAAGAAAACTCATGAAGAATTCCTGTGGTTGATGATTCCTTCAAATATGAAGAATGGCTTAAATCCAGCTACTTCAAAATTAGTGTTTGGACATCTTACCATTCATCTTATCAGAGATGAAAATTTATGACAAGTGGAAATGTTTTCCTGAAAGAAATCGTATGAAATAAGAATCAACTTGAATGCAGTATGGGAACATTTTGTTCAATCATTAGATTTGAAAATCTCTATGAACTGAAAAGACTATGCCACTGGGGACCAATCATAGCACTTAGTGTAATAGCAATATGTTCTGCCATGGCTATCATCGATGCAGTCCTGTGGTACTGGCCTTTGGATACAACAGGAGGAAGTATTAATTTCATCATGCTCATCAATTGGACTATTATGATCCTTTATAACTACTTCAATGCCATGTTTGTTGGCCCTGGATATGTTCCTGTTGGATGGAAACCAGTAAGCAAATAACAATGTGGTATATCCACCCTCCCTTTAAAATAATATTTCACTCCGTAGCATCCTAATGTTATGTTAGGCAATTGCTTAGGAAATCTAAATTTTGGATCTGCAGCATAAAAGCAAAATGGGAGCCAGTGGAAAATTAAACTATGCACTTTTGTGGATACTTGCTGAATACATAAATGCCATTACATATTTAAAACTATAGTCTTCCTCCTACCAGATACATAAATATATATCTATACGTATATATACCGTATATACTGTTTTGTTTTTAGGAAAATTCTCAGGACTGCATGTATCTTCAATACTGTAAAATATGCCAATCTTACAAAGCACCACGTTCACATCACTGCCGAAAATGTAACAGGTACTATTGCTGATAAATACTTTTCATTGGGTAGAGTTAATATTTATTTACTCATGTTATAATAACACACACACACACACACGCACTTAAATCATTTCATAGATTTTATGGAATGTGAAAATAAAACCCATGTCATATTCCTTATGTTACACTTACAGCTTTTTTGCTGTATCGATATTGTCTGAAATCAACACTTTGTTTAGACATCAAGATATATTTGTTGAATAAGACTAGGGATGGCTGCTGGTCACTATGCTTGTATTAAACTTGGATTTGCTTCTTAGGTGTGTGATGAAGATGGACCACCACTGTCCATGGATTAATAACTGCTGTGGATTTCAGAATCATGCCTCATTTACACTCTTTCTTCTCCTAGCCCCTCTGGGCTGTATTCACGCTGCTTTTATTTTTGTCATGACCATGTATACTCAGCTTTATAACAGGGTAAGAAAACACTGTTTTGCTTTTTTTATACGCAGAATTCTATGACTTCGCTTTTGGAAAAACAGTCTTCATAATTCTACCTTACCTTATACTTTCTGTAGTTAAAATTACATTTTTGTCTGCTGTCTTCATACTGACAATCTGGAACTTTTGAAGGTTGTAACTTTTGCTTCATATCCTTTATACTTTCTTCATCTAGCCCAGAAGTAGTTATTCCTCCACACATACAATATATTTCATGAACCTAATTTAAAGTCCAGAGTCACCTTATAGGGGAGATGGGTGGCATAAAAAATTAATTAAATAAGTGATTAATCAGAAAGGAGACTATGCCTTAAAGATAAGGAAAGTACATTTCTTCAGAAATTGCACTCTATACTACGTTTTGTCACTGATAATAGATTGTGGATAATGTCATTCAATAAGTTGGTTATTCTATTAAAGCATCCTATAAAATTAGGAACCACTGAAAAATATACCAAATTAAAGAACATTCACTCCTTTCAGAATGCTTGGCTTTAAATTCAAAGTTACCTATAAGTCTGGTACATTCAGTATGTTTGTCATTTATTCATGTCTAACAAATCACATTTCCAATAAATCAGATACTGTATGTCCTTCAGGTAAGATATAATTTTTGGCTTAGGTATAACCTATGGGAACAACTCTGATTGCAGTTTGAACTTCTACTGATAGTTAAGATCAGAAAATTTTTGCTGAGGAAGAACTGAATGTTGTTCAGCTGGACGCTTACCAGTTTTCTTCTCCTTTGTTTCTTTTTAATAGGTCTCTTTTGGCTGGAGTTCTGTGAAAATTGATATGAGTGCAGCCAGGAGGGATCCGCGCCCAATAATTCCTTTTGAGTTGTCTGCATTTGCTGCCTCCTTATTTGCCCTGGGGTTGGCATTAGGTACTACACTAGCTGTTGGAATGTTGTTTGTTATCCAGGTGAGTCAGATACAAAGATGAGACGTTCTGACGAAATGTTCCGGTGCTCAAAGGGTGGAGACAGTTCTCAGTGCCTTATAGCATCTTATTTTCTCTTCTGAACTGTTTTAAATATCCAATCAGCAATTTGAATTTTCAGTCTATCTCCAGTGTACTTCATAATCATTATCACACAGCATTATGATTAGGGAAGCCTGTAGGGGATAGAGATAGTCTTTCCACAGATGCTCAGTTGTGCAATAGAGGAAAGACAAGCTTTCTTTATATAAATGGGAAGTATCTGTAGTTAAACTTCAGAACTCTTTATTACCAGCAGCTTTTTTCGGTTACAGATGTTTGTCAGTAACAAAGTCTTAATGCATATATGTATTTGTGGGTGTGAGAGAAAGAAAGAGGGAGAAGTTAAGATGTAGACATCAACTAGGATCCTTTTGGAATGTGTGATCCAGTTCAAAGAAGTGAAAACAAATTTGTACCAAGATTCTTTTGTTTTGTTTTTTGAATTACTAAAAGTTAGTGCATATGTCTGTACAAAATTACAAATGTTCCTTTTTTGATCTACGCTATGAATCAATTCAGTGATTTCAGTTTTAATTTGAAGGGATAATTTAATCAAACTGTTTCACATGGCCCTAATGTAGACATGTTAATGTATGAGTATGTTGTCCTATTAGCTAAGACATTTCTGCCATTCTGTATTACTTGCAATATGTAACAGCCCTCTGTTTCTTTAATATATTTTAATATTAATATAAATTTTTAATATCACTTTTAAAAGTTTTGGCATGCTACTTAAGACTTCAGTATTACTGTTCACACCAACAGATCTCCTGCTTCTACTATTAAAAAAACCTTTCATGGACATGTGCGTGCTATGCTTGATTGGCAGCTGAGATTTTTGCTCTATTGTAGTTGAAGCAGCTATATAGATTGGACTTCGTGTATTCATAGTAGAACTGGATTTTCCTTTTCCTTTTTTATATATTTATCCCTATTCTTTTCAAATGAAAATCTCAGCAAAGGAAGGAGAACAGTGTTAAGGAAAGGGAGACATTTAATAAGGTAGTAAAATGACAATGATTCCTTTTGTCCCTTTGTTATGTTTTTGTAAATCTACATTGTTTTGGTACAATGTTATCTATACACTAATAATTGAAGATTATTGACACTATTGTTAAGATGACTTAGGTTGCAAATAGAGAAAAGAGAAAGAAGTATTCTATCAATATTAATTACAATGTAGGCTATCAATATTGCAAGCATAATATTTGACTTTTCATCCAGACTTAACATTAAAGAAGAAAAACTCTCTGCAGAACGTATCAGAGTATT
This sequence comes from Pseudonaja textilis, assembly GCF_049901715.1. Classification (NCBI taxonomy): domain Eukaryota; kingdom Metazoa; phylum Chordata; class Lepidosauria; order Squamata; family Elapidae; genus Pseudonaja; species Pseudonaja textilis. Next base: position 42,832,649 of record NC_141993.1, read on the forward strand.
TGTTGTACTCAGTTTCAGTCTTGTACTGATTGTTTAGTATTTTGTTGTGTTACTTAATATATACTGTCTCTTTCTCTTTGTATGTGTCCATATATCATATTCTTAGATAGAAAGGCAAAGCAAATTTAAGAATTAAAATGCCAAGAAAGAAAAAAGCTATTGAGTGTTTAACTTCTCTTTTTTTTTTTTTACATCTGCTAATTTTCAGTATTTGTAAATATTTAGGCCTCCTTAGAAACCAGACTGTAAGTGATCATATTTGGCATGTTGTTGAATGTATTGTGCGGGGAGTTGATTTTATTTAAATATGATTAAATTTTTATTTTGAAATGTATTGCTAGTTTTACCATTGTTACATATTTTCCAAGTTTAAGTTTCCAGTCAGATATTTTTGGAATTGTATCTTTTTTTCAGTGTTGAACAAAATTTATTCTCACTGTTGTGTGTATATAACTCATTAAATTATTTTTGTTTATTTTGGGGGGGGGGAGTTATATACCTAATAAAAAAGTTGTAATTTCATTTAAAATTATTCTTATCATTTCCTTAAGTTAAAACAAATTTTGAGAATTATATGTATAAATTCTGAATCTGCTGTTCCAGAAAAACAAAAAAATTACATTACCAAGATTTTCTTCTAGTAGCAGCTTCTTGTGCATCACTACAGGAGAAAGGCATTCTGTTTATGTTTGAAAGAAATAGTATGGGAGGAAAGGATTTTCCTGGTGTAACAAACAAAAGGAAGGATGTGATGGTTTACTTTAGGTTCAGATGTTCAGATTCACAATATTAAATAGAGGATAGATTAATGAAATCTTAAGATTCCTTATAATTTAACCAAAAGGCATGGAATGATAGAATAATAGGAAGATGTGTGTTTGTTACAAATTCAAAACTTTCCAGATCACTCCCTGAGATTTTCACTCTCAAAAATTAAAGTAAAACTAAACACCACTGCATCTATGGAAATGTTAGGTTTTTTTCATTTATGCTTATTTGCTATGCTATTTATGATTTCAAGACTTTGATTGTTGGTGGGTTCAGCTAGTTTAGGTGTAAAAAACAAAAAGAACAATGGATGCATGGAATGGATAGAAGAATTATCCTTGAGTGTACTGAATCCAGAAATACTGTTTACTTGTTTATATACAAAGACTTTTACATTGTATTGGTTCATTCATTCAAATTCTAAACAGTACTATTAAGATTCCCTGTTTTCTATTTTTTGATCTAGTGTTCTGAATACGATTTCTGTGAAATGTGCTTCTATTTGCCCACTTCATACATTGTAGTCATGATCTTTGTAACTTTTTTTAGATGAAAATCATTTTAAGAAATAAAACTTCAATAGAATCATGGATTGAAGAAAAGGTAAAAAGTAATTATTCATAAACAGATATTGTGCCACAAAGGCAGTAGTCTGTAGTAGATTTGTACCATTTCCTGTTTATGTGACTTAATTAAACCAGGATCTTTTACTGCCTTTTCACACATTTTCTAAACTCTTCCATACAAGAAGAATCTAGCACATGTGGTCACTATTGCCCTTTAAATGTTGGGTTTAAGCCAATTTGAACATTATTTAAATTATTCATTTGTCGTGGCTCATAATAAATCTGCCCTTTTGTCATTCTTAAATTCATATTTATATGTTTGGCAATTACCGCAGCTCAGTTTCATCTAAGCTTCTGTATCCCAAGAAGCTACTCACTAGAGAGGAAGACTTGATGGAAGATAATTTTGCCAATTAAATGGCCCTTCTGATATTTAGATGTGGAAATCACAAAAGTGATTTTTTAAAAGACTTTATTTCACTATATAATTTCCTTCATTCTGATTTAGCGTGTTGAATTAATCCAGCTATTGTTATATGGCAATAACCATTTATAATTCCACATATTTTGCAGATGTAACCAATTTTAGTTTATTCAATAAGTCATGGTTAAACAAACAATGGTTTTGCATAAGAAATGGTTTCTGGATATTTTTGCTGGTAAGGCCTCTCCATTCCATTGTACATGTAGAAACTCAAAAAGAGAATTGTCTCCCTGTACCTTCAGGGGAGAACTGTAACAACTGTAACGACTACTGACATGACTTAACACCTCCCACATCCATTCTGAGAATAATGGGAGAAATAATTCCAGAAATAAATTTTAATGTGTAATATCTTTGGATCAGTAGAGGTCAGTATACAGTAAAAAACTTCAAGGAATTATGTGAAGCAGCACAGTGCTTTTAAGAAATAGTGAAAGATTATGAAATCAAAAATTTAATTTATCGCAAAGGAAGGTAATTTCAACTATTTTTATTTAATAGTTCTGAAATAGAACTGTCTCTTTTTAGTACTCAATATAAATTGAACTAATAATATTTTGACCTAATTCAATCCTGAAGAATATATGATTTTAAAAGTTGCCACTGTATTTAAATAACAAGTTAAAAGCATGCCATCTCATATCACACTTAGCAAAAGGTCACGGTTCTGATTATATAGATTATATAGAGGTGTCTTGCTCCCTCTGTCCCTATTTGCAGCTACTGTTCTAGCAATAGAAAATAAGTATCAAATAGTATAGCAATCTGCAGTGAGGGAAAAAAATCCCTTTGTCTTGCATGTGGCTGTGGGTCCTGGGTTATCTTAGTTAAACTTTTCTCATTTTTTACTACAACAATCACACATTTAAATGTTGGATGACATGAAAGTCCATGTTAAAAATCTAATATATTCATGTAATTGAGAGGTAGGGTTTTTTTGTTGTCAACTGTATTTGTGTATATTCCTTGCAGGCCAAAGACCGCATTCAGTATTATCAAACAAAAGAAGACTTTGTATTTCCTTATGACCTGGGAAGCAAATGGGATAACTTCAAGCAAGTCTTTACATGGTCTGGAAATCCAGAGGGAGACGGCTTGGAATGGCCTATAAGAGAAGGCTGCCATCAATACAGTTTAACAGTATGCTGTTTTCCCTTGTTTTTCCTTTTGCACTGCTACAATTAAACGTGAAGTAAACACATTGAAAAATTGGCTTTACTAAAATGCTGCTTTATATCTTTCAGATTGAGCAGTTAAAACAGAAAGCTGACAAGAGAGTGCGAAGTGTAAGTGATCAGCAATTAATCACATTGCTGTCTGTATTGCTATAGTGAACTTAGCATAATATTGTTGTGATAATTAAGAGCTGCATGGTTTCATGTTACATTTTAGAACACGATGTTGGGTAAAGCAGTAAACTAATAATTATGGCATAAAGTATTGTTATTTCTATAGATGAATTGTAGTTTATTTATCATAAGATGTGTGTGATGTTATGAGTGTCTTTATTCAATGAGAAGAAAGAGGCAAGAAAGAGGAATCCAAAAGAGAAGAAATTCTAAATAACTGCTTATGAGTTGAAAATTTCTGTGTTGAAAATTTTAATTGATTCTGTTTTAATTAGCCATTAACCTATCCGTTAGGGAATGCATTAAAAATGCTGAACAAATACTTCCCTTAGACATATCTCCTGAAGTCTTAGAATCCCAGTAACATTTCCTGACAAAAAGTATAATTTTTCTCTATATAGGTAATACCAATCCTTTGACTAAACTAATGTCTTACAAAATGGAACCCAATAAATTAGACTTATATCAAACAATTAGATCAATAGTTCATTTTTACACTACAGACCATGACTTCTCTTGTAAACAGCTGCTTTCCAGTTGGTCAAATCTGTCAAACAAACGTGAGGAGCCATTTTCTTGTAGAGCTTTATATTTTTATAAATTCTGGATAGTTATAGTTTTCTACTCTAATTATATAACCAGTAATTCTTTTTGGTGTCTTGGAGTCTTGCCTCTTTGTGGGCAAGATTTCAGAAGTAGTTTGCCATTGCCTCCTTCTTAAAGCTGAGACAACAACTGGCTTTGTGACTAAAGTGGGCTAGAAGACATGATCTCATTTTCTAGCCTGCTGCCCTAACCACTACACCAAACTGGCTCTCTGGAAATTCATAGTTTATCTTTGAGAAAATAGGTGCGGACAGATAACTAAATAAGATTTTAATGCTCCACAAATATTTTATTTTTGAAACATTGAGTCTGTATACATAATTTTATTTTATTTTTAAAAAAATAAAATTATGTTCACGCACTCCAAACATGGTATCTTGTTACATTGTCGTTTTCTGAGAATGGGAGCGTGCATAAGCACACCAATGTGCCTACCGTCCCTGTCCTATTGTTTCTTTTATATATTTTTTAATTTTTTTTATATGTATCCATGTATTCATAACTATGTTTTTACTTATACCTGTTATCTTGTAGGCAATTGACAAATAAAAATAAATAAATAAAAATGTGATGTCTAAGAGACATAATGGCTTTTTAAACACCCCAAATTTCTCTATAACCCTAACCCCTGCTTCCTATTTGACTGCTCAAAATTCTTCTAAAACATCCCTTTATCACTTCATGTATTTCCTTCATCATGCAAACACTTTAATTATTTCTGAAATGTAGAGACCCCTAAACCCAATGGTACTATGGTTTCCTGAAGAACAGCAACTATTGTTTACAATGGCTCATACATAAGGAGACTACACATAAGAACTGTTTCCTTAGATGTATTTGTTTCTATTTATTTGATTTGAATATTCTTCTACTTGCACAAAGAAAAGTTGCTATGATCAAGAGCACCTTATTATGCAAATGCAGGATCTAAGCATAGACTTTTACTATAAGATTGTGAAATGGAGGTGGAAGGGCAGATGAAAACTGAAAACCTACACTAAATGTCAAAATAATGTATTATTAGAGGGTGACAACTGTTAGAAAAAAATTGGCATCTAAAAAAAGTGAAGGTGATTTATATAATTCCAGCCCCTCATTAATATATTTTATTTTTATATCTCTATTTTATTTAAACATCAAACATTGAAATACAAATTAACATAAACAAAACAGGGAAAGGGAGTAATCAAACAAATTGAAAGTGAAATATATATATAAAGTAAATATAACAGCCACCTCTCCCTTTTAAACAAATAACACCAGTTTATAAAATATCTTTAAAAATAGCCAAGTACTAAAAAAACCAGCAGTCATAGAATATTAATGTCATCTAAAAGATAATAAACTATAAAACATAAATAAACTTCTATTTTAAAAGCTATAATATTTCTCTAGGTAATCTAGTCTAATCTTCAAAACCCAAAGCTTGGTTTTCTTCTTGAAAGTAATCTAACGATGGCCTCCATGTTGCATGAAATTTAGTCAAATTATTGTCTCCAAGCAAAGCAGTCAGTTCTAGCATCTTGACTAGGTCCATTAATTTCAAAATCCTTTCTTTCATTGTTGGTATATATTATTTCCATCTTTGGGCTTTTAACATAATTGCTTGCCAATGTCATATATTTAAAAAAAGTCTCAAAAATTTATGAACCAACAAAAATATCTCATTCTAAAATTTCTTAGCCTTCGTACAATTTTATAATTAATTGTTTGTAATCAGCAAATTTATCTTAAGCAACTTTTTTTTTAATTCAAATTTTCCAGGTACGGTACCAAGCAATAGAAGACTATAATGGTGCCTGTTGCCCTGTTACAAAAGGTATAAGGACTTTCTGTACAACTCCATGCACTGAAGAGCCTAGAATTGTCCTTCACAAGGGAGACCACATTTTAGCCACCCGAGGACTGAAGTTAGTATCTCTATAATGTGATTACTTCAAACTTTTAAAAACATGCTGTCTGTTTAATTCTTTATTCTTTTTTTTTTTTTTTTGGCATTGGATGTATGGCGACAAAATTACTGACCTGCCAACGAATGGTAATTATCTTGTTTCAAAGTTAGACTATCTTATTTCAATTTTCTAATAATAATTTAAATGCATATTACTATTACCAAATAGCTAATTTGTGCATTTTCCGGCATTTTAGAATTTAAGTATTATAAAAGTGCAACTAGAAAATAAATTCAAATGGCCAGATTAAATAATTAAGAATGCAGTTTTAAACATATTTTCTTGGAGATGAGCTCCAACTTATATCAGGGAGATATACTTCAACTTTGACATCTGTAGATTTGTGCTATTAGGAACTTCATTTATTTTCAAGTTGTTAAAACAAGGATGGCAGACGCTATCACAGAAGAAACATTCCTTATTCTTTCATGTGCAGGACATAATGCTTCTAAATGATCTCCTACAGCAATGTGGTTAATACAGGCAAAAACTAAGTCACCTTATGAAGAAAAATTGTGAAAATTGAAAAAAGTTTCATTTTGCAGACGTTACAGTTTCTGACAAGGCTCAGAGTGCATAGTGATGGGATGGGGAGGAAAAATCTGCAAGTGCTGAGGTCTTTGATTTCTGCTGTTCTTTCTCACTGTTAGATGGAGAGAGAATCAGAGGTTGGTTCCCAAGAAAATGTGTGGAAAAATGCCTGTATGATTCTGAATCAGATCAACCGCTAGATGGAGAGAAAAAAGCAAGATAACCCTTGTGATAACTGGAAGAGTTTGCTTTGGACCACTGTCCTTCTACTTGAATATTCTGTATATATTCTTATGTATGGAACAAAGATCATATTTTGTGTGTTTGCAAGGATGGGAGCTTCAGTGCCATAATACTAATCATCTTTTGCCATTTTTAAAAGGAGGAAGCCATTCCATGGACGCTTTTTCATATTAAAGCTTTCAGAATATAGAGCACATTTGGCCTGCTTTTTTATTTAATTTTATTATATAATCTTAATAAATGTAAGAGCTACATTTTTTCCTGATATTTAAGTACTGCTCACTTAATAATATATGCTCTTCATATTTGCATTCCTCAAATTACTTTTCTATTGCCATCATGAAAGTTGAAAGGACTATTGTGAATGAATGCAGCTGAGTTGACAGCTGATGCTTTGGATTTTTTTTTAAATATGTGATTTTTATTAAACAAAAATAAAATAGAAAAGGTTATATTTAGTCTTTGGTGCATCTTTAGAGATGAATGTATTGCTGAATTTTTGCAACGAAATAAGAAAACCAGATAATAATTCACCCATGTGAACCCATGACAGAACTGTTTGGTTTTGTATAGTGTAATGGGTGACATCAAATTATTACTATATTACTTTCTCTATCCTGGAACCCTATAGATACAATGAAATGTTTTATCCAATCAGCAGGGGTGAATTATAGCACTTGCTTTCTTCCTTCCTCTGAAGGTAAAGTTCAGTCAACATCTGAACTTTCTAAGTTTTTATATACTAGTCAGGACAAGTTTCTATGAGACTCTACAGTTAAATTCAATAATCAAACATGCATGCATTAAAAAAATATGAAAACTTGAAATAGAGAAATGTAATTTGATTGCAATTCTTCTATATCTTCAAGTAGGCCACATCAAATACCAAACATCACAGGGATTCCAGGACTGCCACTTTATTGTTTAATTGAAATATATATTGAAAGCTTGTCCAAAACTTTTGCACACTCTTTTTAAAGACAATAGGCCAATGTATGGCTGTTCTTTCTACTCTTCATGTTTGATAAACCATTTTACCTTTCCCACCTCCTCAAGTTAAGAAATAAATTTCTCTACAGCAGTGCTTTTCCAATTTGATAAGTATACAAAGTATGGAGTTGTAGAATTCCCCAATAAACATAGTGGTTGGGCAATTCTAAGAATTTAAGTCCACACATCTTAAAGTTTATTGTGCTCAATAAATAAATCCTCAATTACCACTTAAGTATAAAAAGTGGCAGAAAGTCAAGAAAACTCGGGAAGCATAACTAATATTGCAGAAGACAATTCATAGAGAAGCAAATTACCAATTCTGTAAGAATTTTGACAGTACATTTCACTTGTCTGACACACATTGCCAGAACACTGGTGGCACAAACTACTATAGCTGCATCTAATTTACACTTAGGTAAAGGTAAAGGTTCCCCTCACATATACAAGCTAGTCATTTCCAGCTCTAGGGGACAGTGCTTATCACCGTTACAAAGCCGAAGAGCCAGTGCTCTCTGAAGACATCTCCATGGTCATGTAGCCAGCATGACTAAACACCGAAGGTGCACAAAATGCTGTTACCTTCCCACCAAAGTGGTCCCTATTTTTCTACTTGCATTTTTACATGCTTCGAACTGCTAGGTTGGCAGAAGCTAGAACAAGTAATGGGAGTTCACTACGTTACACGGTGCTAGAGATTCGAACCGCCGAACTGCTGACCTTTCTGATTGACAAGCTCAGTGTCTTGGCCACTGAACCACCACGTCCCTCTACACTTTATAGTTTACATTTCTAAAAAGGCTATTGGCCTGTAACTTCATGCAAAAATGAAAGTTTAGTACTTTCAGAGAAGACAGGTCAGAGAAAGTGCTGTCAATAACAGGAAATAATAAATACTATTCAAAAGTGACATTAAACAGAACTGAATTAAATAGAAAATACTTTTCAACAGTGACATTAAACAGAACTGTATCACATTAGCAATGTGAAAATGTATAGGAACAACTTTTACGAATTGCTTCAGAACAAAGCAAGATAGTTCAAGCTGTGATTTGTCATAATTGAGATAATTATGGCTTACAGCTCATGAAAACCCCAAATCCACAATCTCAGAAAATTAGAATATTACATGCAATCAAAACAAGAATTGTACAAAGAACAACATCAGACCTCTGAAAAGTATAAGCATGCAGATGTACTTAGTACTTGGTCTGGGCCCCTTTTACAGCAATTACTGCCTCAATGCCGTATGGCATGGAAGCTATCAGCCTGTGGCACTGCTGAGGTATTATGGAAGGCCAGGATGCTTCAATAGTGGCCTTCAGCTCTTCTGCATTGTTTGGTTTCATGTCTCTCATCTTTCTCTTGGCAATGCCCCATAGATTCTCTATGGGGTTCAGGTCAAGCAAGTTTGCTGGCCAATCAAGCACAGTAATCTCACAGTCATTGAACCAGGTTTTCGTGCTTTTGGCAGTGTGGGCAGGTGCCAAGTCCTGCTGGAAAATGAAGTCAGCATCCCCATAAAGCTTATCTGCAGAAGGAAGCATGAAGTGCTCCAAAATCTCCTGGTAGACGGCTGAGTTGACCCTGGACTTAATGAAGCACAGTGGACCAACACCAGCAGATGACATGGCTCCCCAAATCAACACAGACGGTGGAAACTTCACACTGGACTTCAAGCATCTTGCAGTGTGTGCCTCTCCATTCTTCCTCCAGACTCTGAGTCCCTGGTTTCCAAATGAGGTGCAAAAGTTGCTCTCATCAGAAAAGAGGACTTTGGACCACTGAACAACAGACCAGGTCTGTTTTTCTTTAGCCCAGATAAGATGCTTCTGACGTTGTTTGTTGTTCAGGAGTGGCTTGACAAGAGGAATACGACATTTGAAGCCCATGTCCAGGATCCATCTGTGTGTGGTGGCTCTTGATGCACTGACTCCAGCCTCAGTCTGCTCCTTGTGAAAGTCCCCAACACTTTTGAATGGCCTTTTCCTGACAATCCTCTCCAGGCTGCAGTCATCCCTGCTGCTTGTGCACCTTTTTCTTCCACACTTTTCCCTTCCACATAACTTTCTATTAATGTGCTTTGATACAGCACTTTGGGAATATCCAACTTCTTGTGCAATTACCTTTTGAGGCTTTCCCTCCTTGTGGAGGGTGTCAATGATGGTTTTCTGCACAACTGTCAGGTCAGCAGTCTTTCCCATGATTGTGCTTCCTACTAAACCAGACTGAGAGACCATTTAAAGGCCCAGGAACCCTTTGCAGGTGTTATGGCTTAATTAGATGATTAGAGTGAGCCACTTTTTTTTAAAGTTTTTTATTTTAACAACAAAACAACATAGACATACCACATAAAACATAAAAATATCATCCTTCTTGATAAATTTACAAACAGTGCATCGGTTGGTTTACCACTTTTTTTTGTGCATCCATTTCCTAGTCACTAATATAATTATATTACATAATAGCTCATATTATCAATCAATAATTATATAACCTAATATCATCACTAAAAAAATCATTTATCTATAATTTTGTTAATTCATATTTTAACGAGATAACTATAGTTTACTTAGTTTATTTTGCAATAAATCATAAGATCATACCAAATCTATCTTGATAATGTTTTATAAAGATAATATCAAAAAAAAGGGAAAAAAAATTTATGCTAAATCTGAATATTCTATTATTATGTTTTATTATCTAACCATTGATAAAAAAAGATCCCAAACTTCATAAAATTGTTTATCTTCTTGTTCTCTAATTTCAAATGTCAATTTACTCATTTCAACACAATCCAATATTTTCTTAATAATTTCTTCCTCTGATGGAGTTTTCTCACTCTTCCAGTTTTTAGCAAATACAATCCTAGCTGCTGTTAATATATTTACAATCAAATACTTCAAATTTTTATTATATATATCAGGTAAGATTCCCAATAAAAAAATCTCTGGTTTCAAGTCTATATGTGTCTTTGTCATTTTTTCCAACCATATGCGAATCTTAGTCCAATATTTTCTAGCGTCCTCACAAGTCCACCACATATGGTAGTATGAGCCAGGTATCTGATGACATTTCCAGCACTTTTCAGATTTGTTCTTAAACATTCTTGCAATTCTTGTCGGGGGGAAATGCCACCTGTAAAACATCTTATAACAAGTTTTCTTTATAAGCTGTTGACATTGTCATTTTATAATTTTGAGACCACAATTTTTCCCATTTCTCCAAATCAATCCCATATCCAATATTCTTCCCCCAAACAATCATCGTTTCTTTAACTTGTTCCTCCTCTAATAAAATTTCCAACAAATAACTGTATAATTTTTTAATCACTTTTTCATCAGTACCTGTCAAGATCCTGTCTAAATCAGTCAATTTATCATAAACTCCCTCTGCTTTAGAATCTATAAGATACCTTGAATGTATTTGCGCATATGAAAACCAATTCATCTTTATGCCTTGTTCTTCTAGTTTTTGCATTGTTTTAAGTTCACTCTTTTCATCCAATATTTCCCCATATCTAACTGTTTGTTCCTTCTCATATATTATAGGATAAGAAAAGGCTTCAATAGTTGATAACCAGACTGGGATTTTCAAATAACATTTTCTCTTAATTTTCTCCCAATTCAACCATAAAGACTCCCTTATATAATGCCTTCTAAAATAGCCCTGATTTAGTTCCCTTATACCACAGAAAAGCATGCCATCCCTAGAGTGAGACACTTTGAGCCTAGAATATTGAACCTTTTCACAATATTCTAATTTTCTGAGATTGTGGATTTGGGGTTTTCATGAGCTGTAAGCCATAATCATCTCAATTATGACAAATTACAGCTTGAACTATCTTGCTTTGCACGTAATGAGTCTATCTCATATATTAGGTTCACCTTTTAAGTTGCATTACTGAAATAAATGAATTTTTGCACAATATTCTAATTTTTCGAGTTTCACCTGTATATGCAAGTTCCAATGGCTAGTAGAAACTATTGCTGTTTTCCGTGATTCAGAGCATGATGTTCAGGGTACCAAAAATTATGGCTTCAAGATGATAAAATATTGTTTTAGCCTAAATGCAGATGAGCCACCCTACAGGCCTATTTCAAGTCAACAATATGAAATGGCACTATCATGGCATTGAAAATAGCCCTTTCGTTCTGTTTACATTGTTGTCTAAATTTATTTAAAAATTTTACTACTAAAAAATTTGAGTGTTATCTTGTTAAATGTAATTCCCTTTGCTATAACAACAAAAACATACCTATATTTTCCATTAATTCTGTTCCTGAAATTGTACTGAACCTTATTTTAACACCTGTGATTGGTAACGATGCCTGATGCATTGTACATCCTGAAAATAATCTCAGGTCTGTAATAGTATAGAAAATATTTTAAATTATCCATTTGTGACTGTGAAATAGACTATATTGCAATGCTTAATAAGTGAGAAATACGATATATACCCTATTTAACCAAAAGGTTATTAAATTTTAATTAGTTTACAATTATAAATTAGAATTATGACATTCCAGAAATTGAAAACAATTCTGAACCTGTCAAAATTATTATAAAGAATTAATTATTTCAAATAAACAGTGTATTTACTTATTCTATCTAGGTTCCAATGAAATAAATTAGTTATGTACAAAGAAAAAATTGTTTATCTTATTTTATTTATATTTAGGTCATTATATCATGTGGTTTGTTTGGCTACAGTGTCAACCCATTGTAAAATTAAAATTAACCATGAGTTCAAGATTTTTGGATATTCCAAATGTCTTTTTATATAGATAAATTGACAAACACTTTAGGATATTTTCTTTTACTAGGTTTTTATTTTTCATATGAAAATTTCAGTTAGTAAATATAGTCATTTTGTACTTTAGCAGAATTGGATATACCAATTTAAAACATACATACAATTGATGCTAATATATATAAGTGCTCATCTATGAGTAATACATCCCATAGGTAAATGAAGTGTATTTTACAATTTTTAAGATATGACAGAATCAAAATATTATACATTACATTATCATTATTATGTAGTTAGTGTATTGCCATAACAATTCAAACAAACAAGTACAATGCCATTATTCTCTTCGTGTGATAGAATTCAATGTTTTCCATTAAGCTCAGTTTTTAATAGGTTTTTAAACAATTTAGCATACAATAAAAGAAAATGTAGTTTCCCCAGTGGTTTTAAACAATTGAAGCCAGTGCAGTCTGCTTTGTCTTCCTGGGTATGTAACTCTAAATGGGACTCTCTAACCTCCTAACAATATACATATACTATGTTTATTGGTTTCTTTTAGGAGTTTCTTTTGCCAGTTAGGCACTTTCATAATCTCCTGTCAGTATGTTCAAATCAAGGTGGCCTTCATTCCTTCACATGTCAGAAGCATAAAGAGCATCAATTTGACTCCTGAAGCATTTGACAAGGTCTGGTCTTCTTGATTTTAGTGTTGGGGTTAAGAGTCCATTTTCAACTGTAAACAATTCTGGATGAAGGTAGATGTATTTCACCTGGTGGAAAAAATACTTTGTCACAATAAGAAATGTTTGATGCGTATAACTATCATGGAAGCAGTTACCATTTTACTGACAAATGTTAACTCAAAGAATAGCATAACTGAGGGGACAGTCTATAGCAGGGCTGTCAAACTGGAGGCCCATGGGCCAGATGCATCATGCGCAGGCCATGCCCACCCCAGCTCCACAAAGGGAAAAACTTCACAAAACATCACGTGACAGCAACGTGATGTCATGAGTTTGGTATCCGTGGTCTATAGCATTTCATTTTCATATTTATGGGATATTTAAATTCCACTGAATTTATACTCATGATTTGGGTCCAAGGGCTATCTCAGTTTGGAATAATATGGGAAATGAAGCATTACCTTCCAAGAATTCTTCCAAAACATAGTTATTATTGTATTAATTGTGTACCATTTGTCAAAGGCCAAGAATGGAGATTCAAACTGTGTGTTTCAGAATATCAGACATATGCCATTAAGAATTCTGAAGTCTTTTGGAAACCCATTGTAAAAGATAAGATCAATTTGATCTCATTAAAATGTCTAGGAATCATAATATATGTGAAGGGGTATCATCACCAAACATATCCTGGTATTATTAGAGTCTGTTCCCAATAGCTATTATAGGACTTTTCTGTTTATAAAATCAAGCATCTTTTCAATATGAATAAAATGATTATACAAATCTTCATCTCGCATATCAAATCTCAGGAGGGCAAAGTAGAAGGAGAATTTAGGGACGGCATAACTTTTAGGTGTTCATCACTGAAATTTAATATAGAGAAAGCAATAGTTTCTTCACTGATTCTTCTTTGAACTCCTTACAAAACTCATCATCTTCAGCAATTTCCTAGATAATTACTTACTTGTTCAAAGGTCTTAAGGCCAGCTTCTTTTCCCAAATTGTTCATTTCCATCAATACAGCATTTTTCACTACCTTAAAACAAAAATGGAGTTTAACTGTTAACTGTTAACTGTTATCACTTTTAAAATTTAAAAATACTAACCTAAATGTAGATAAAATTACTTTTTGAAAGTGTAAGTCAAAATATAGCCTGAAAATGACATTCAAAACAACAAAAAACAAGTAGTAAACCTGAGTAATCTTTCTGAATGGTATAACAATTAAAGAAATTCAAACTTTGCACTTGAAATGCTTGTAGGATAAATGCTAAAAAATGTCATTAAAATTACCTCTCTAAATTATTTTTTCTAGTCAACATATTCATGAAAATTGTTTCTTTCATACCTTAATCCATTAAGATCAGTGGTGTGTTTCAAAAAAGTTTACCACTGGTTTGATGGGCGTGGCTTGGTGGGCATGCTTTGTGCACACATGCACCAGACACACACTTTGCGCAGGCACAGAGGCTTTCTGACTCACCTCCTGCAATCCTGCACTCTCCCTGTCACTTCAGCAGCTGACGTGCGGTAATCTGCTGTGCCGCACAAAGGAGCTGTGCTACAAAAGCAGCACATAAAGGTCAGTATGGGAGCCTGGGCGAAGGAGTGGCCCCAACAGCAGAGCATCTTAGAGAACTGGTTCGGTCTCTGCTGCTCTTCGGCGCTACTGGTACCCCAGAACTTGGTTGAACCAGTAGAATATCACCATTGATTAAAATTAATTTGGTTTACATCAGTCTTTCATATTTTCTTTACAGATTTGCTTTTCTCAATTAATAGACATTTTATTTCTTTATATTAGAGATATCAAGAACTATCAACTCATGTTACATAGATACAGAAAACATGCAGGTAATCCTCAATTTACAGTCATTCGTTTAGGACTGTTCAAATAACAACGGCATTGAAAAAGTGACTTGCAACCAGTTCTTGCACTTACAAGCATCGCTATATCCCTATGATCATGTGGGCAGTTGTCAACTAGCATATATTTATGACAGTTGCAGCATCTCAAGGCAACACAATTGCCTTCACAACTGGCTTCTAACAAGCAAAGTCAATGAGGGAAGCCAGATTCACTTAACCCCATGATTCACTTAACAACTGTGGCAAAAAAAGGTCATAAAGTCATGCACAACTCACTTAAGAAGTGCCTTGTTTAGCAACAGAAATTCTAACCTCAGTTATACTCTTCAATCAAGGACCACCTATAACAAATAATCAGTTGAGGTACTGGTTATTATAGTCCCAAGCTACAATTTCCACAAGATACCTCGGGCCCAGGAATGTCAAACTCACAGTGTCACATCACATTTTCATGTGACATATCGTGACTTTTTACCCCTTCACTAAACCAGAGTGGGTGTGGCCAGCACATGCCACATCTGGCCCATGGGCTGCGAGTTTGACACTCCTGCTCTGGCCTATTCTGAGCTAAAAACAGTGCAAGGTCTTTGCTAGTTTCTAGATTAATACCCAACAATCAGTTTTGTGCTGAACAACTCCATGGAAGATTATAATGGTCCTCAAAGTGTAAATGTTAATACAAAATATATAAAAACAAAGCAAAGTGATATAAATATGTAAACTGTACATAAACCCTCTTTCATAATGCTTTATTGAGTTTTTTCCATTTATACATAATACCAATAGTTATTAAACAGCGCTGTGACATTATATATACATTTATGTGTCCTATCAAAACTTACAATACACAATACTTTCATACCCTCTTATCTATTATATACATTATTTACATTTTCTATTCTTATATCTATTACCAATCCAAATAAACCATGTTTTCCATACTGCATTGTATTCTGTGTCTGCTTTCCTTTTTAATTCCATAGTCAATTTATCCATTTCCACACACTCTAAACATTATTAAACCTTCAGGCGGTATGGAGTTTTTCTTCTAGTACTGGGCATATGAAATTCTTGCTGCTGTTAATATATGTAATATAAGATATTTTGTCTTTCTGTTATAGTTTTTTTAAATTATTCCTAAAAGGAATAATTCCAGGACAAAATCAATTTTATTTTTAGTTAACTCTTCAACCACATATGAATCATTTTCCAGTATTTTTTCACTTTGAGGCATGTCCACCAAGAATGAAAGAAGGTACCTTGTTGTTGTCCATGCTTCCAACAATTTGGTTTTAAATTTGGGTAGATCTTTGCCAGTCTTGAGGGTGCCAAATGCCAATGATAGAACATTTTATGTTGGTTTTCCTTACATGCCACCAATTTTGTTATTTTATAATTCACATTCCAAATCTTTTCCCATTCTTCCAGATCAATCGTATGTTCAACGTTCCTACCCCATGCAATCATCATTCCTTTCACAATTTCTTCTGTTCTTTCAATTTTTAATAAATGTTTATATAACTTTGATAATAATTTTTCATCTGGGCCAATCAAGACTTTATCTAGTTTTTGTAATTGGTGTATTCTGCGATTAATTTGATTTTTCTGCGTTTAACATTCCATCAGTTGTTCTCTGGGTTGATGGAGATGCTGTTGCTGCTGATGGATTTGAAGATGTTTTTTTTCCTGCTCTTGAAGTGGTTGTTGTTATACTGGTCATCTCTTTCAGGATTTTTTTTTTCTCTCCTAAAATTTTATGAATAGTTTCCCAAATTGTCATACAATCACTTTAAATCTAAAGACCAATTTCTATGTCTGTAAAATGAAACTAATCAATAATATGTTTCTGTGTTTCTTATTCAATATTTCAATATTTTCCATTCATATACATTCTAATAAATGTGATATAATATACGATATATTATAGTTGATACTTAATATACAATTAACATAAGTATTAATCCAAGGATATAAATCCTAATTATATTTTAAATAGAACAATATCTATCTGTCTAAATATATATCCAAAATTATAGTCTATTAAATCATCTATAACTCCAGTTTATATTTGGCATTCAATATAAATATAATTTAATATAAATTAATTATAGATGAATCCTGTAAATTTAATAAAACATCTATATTTTATCTATATTTCCTAAAGGTATCTCAATCTTTAAAATTAATACAAATATTTATATATCAATATATATCAATATTCGATATTTCAAAACACTTAATATATTGAACCAGTTATTTTACAGTTAATTTTCTAAGAGACTTAACATCCAATTATTACAAAGTTACTTGATGTTAGAGTGTTTGTTTCCAGTTCTGTCTCAGCTAATAGTCCAATTTCCTTCTGTTGTTAGTTTTGGACTGTCTTTAGGTCTCATACTTGTTCAATTATTAAGTTCGGTGGTTCTACAGTTTGTTCCTCCGGTCTTTCACAGGTTTCTCCAAATCTTCCTAAATTGCCTTATTAGTGTCTAAGCTCCTGAGGCTGTCCACTTCCTCCCTCTGCTTGTAGAGCTTTTCTCAAACAAATCCACAATCACCACCAGAGCTCTCCTCTTCCGTCCTCTTTCTGGTTCAAACTTTCACTTCTTCCAGTTTTACTCTGCACAGCAGCCACACAGCTGATACTTTGTTGCTTTCAGCAGCAGACGAATTAAACCATTGGATTCTCCTTTCCCTCCCTCTCGGGCTTAAAGTCTTCTATTCTCTCTTTTCGGCTTTCCTGAGTTCTTTAGATTACTGCTCTTTTTTTCAGGTTGCCACTTTGGGGGGTTAAAGCCCTCCCCCTGGAGCTTCCTCCTCTGCCAAGAATCTCTAGAAAGTTACTCACTTTAGGAGTTCGATCAAGTCTATAGTGATATGGGATTCTTTCCAAATGTCACAGTCCATTCTTTACATTTATTCCTTCCTCTTCATTTGTGACTAGTCATGGTTTTGAGTCTCCCATGTCAGTATGACAGGGCAGGACACTCTCCACACCAGGATCAAGGGAAATCCTTCAGTGTAGCAGGAAGCTGGCTCCTCTCGCTCTGCAGCACTTAAGATGTCATCACTGGAAGTCATAAACTCTCAGTTCATTCTACAATGCCACTTTGGAATGCAAAAGGTTTAGGATCACTGTTCTATTGGACAACCTTTTTTCTCCCATTTCTATTTCTCCCATTTTGTTTAAATTCAATCTGCAAGTAGACAATTTTTATGGCTTAAATAAATGTAAAAGTCATTAAATGATTCTTGCTCTGATGATTTGATAAGTAATGATATTTCAGATCATGCATTTTTCCTATTGTGTAAACTGACACATTTTATACATTATGCTAAAGCATCATAGTTTCCCTATTGAAACCACTGAACTATATTTTCCACAGTGGATGTCTTTATAATATGTTCATCCAAAATCAAATAAACCATATTGTAGCTTATATGATTTGTGAACCTACATAACATTTAACTATAAAATTTAGCTCAAACATTTTCATCTTACAAATTAAGGAATTTTTAATTCTTTATATGTAAAATATATGTCCACTTACTGAATTTTTGCAAAGATCTTCAAATGAACCTTTTATTCCCAGGTTTTCTGCTAATGCTGGAAGAGTTTCTTCATCAGGAACTACAATACCCACCAAGAAAGACTGTTTGTAGGAGGCAAAGAACATATTTAGATTTTAGTCAATTTAGAAAAGAAAGTATTTATCGTCAATATATTCTCTGACACAGGGGTGGGATTCTGCCGGTTTGGACTGGTTCGGGTGAACCGGATGTTAAAGTAACAGTTGGTTCGCTGAACCAGTATTTTAAAGGACTGGCTGGCCCCGCCCCTCCCTCCCTCCCCTCCCAGGAGTCTCCATGCAGCCCATTTTCAATTAAGATAAGTGCAGGGTCTGTGCGGAGGCTCTGGGAGAGGGAAAGCAAGCCTTCTGGAAGTCTAGAAATGGGCCTGTTTCTGGCTTTCAGAGGGCCTCCAGAGGCTGGATGAGGCTACTTTCACCCTCCCAGAGGCCCAGGGGAAGCCTCTGGACCCTTAGGAGAGCAAAAATGGCCTCCCCCAGGCACTGGAGGCCCACCTGAAGCCAAAAACAGGAAGTTATGGTAGGCCTCACCCACCATGTCCATGCCCACCTCCAGCAACCGGACAGTGAACCGGTTGCTGGGATTTTTGAATCCAACCCCTGCTCTAACACATATAAAATCCCTCCTTTTTGGGGGAAGAGATGTCATGTTTGAAGAAAAATTGTTTGAGCGTGTCATTTATTTGAAAGCCATAATTAAAAACTGAAAAGTAATCTTGCAATGGAGAGAACAGCCTTTGGGAGTCAAGGTAGAACTCCCAAAGGAATATTTTGTTACCTGAAGGCTATCTCCATGCACAAATACTTGTGCTACAGAAGGACTTCTGATATATACATTTTCAATCTTTTCAGGTGCAATATATTCTCCTTGGGATAATTTGAAGATATTCTTTTTTCTGTCAATTATCTTCAATGTATTATTCTACAAAAGAATGTAATAAAATGGGGATTGATAACTCATATAACAAAAAATGGAATCAGTTACAGATGTTCTTACTGTGCCCTGTTATGCTTGTGAGGAGCTGATGCATGATTGCTTAATACCTAAAATTCAGGTTTTGTAAGATGCAAGATTTAGAAGGCAATTACAATATCTATCCACTCACTACCCAGCTTTTAAGGTTTCCGAAAACATTCCCATTCAATATTGGAAACTGATGTCAGTTTCTTTTGCTAAAAGACCCAGAAATTGGTATTTTAGGCACTGATTTTTTCCCTACCTTAAATGGCCTCCAAATATTTACTGCTTAATAGTTAATATAAGAAACTACTTAGCATGCAAAGGAAGCATTAATCTCCAAGATCAATCTGTGTTTGTAACATATGTAGTTACAGAGAATTTCATTTCAACTTGCAATTACTACTTTTACACACACAGACTTCTGAGCCAGACTTCCAAACACCAAATTAAGGTGCCCTTTATTTTTTTCAGAATCAGTTATACATTGGGCCATGATGACCTACAATTAACATTAAGGTGGTCACAATTATGTTGTGTCATGAGCTAATATTTGAAATCTTCATATGATCTTTAATTGCTATACAAGTCTATAAATTAACCATTATAAATAAGGTTGTATTAAGGAGTTTGTTTTACTCCTACTGACTACTGATTACTAGGCTTGTCTCAACTGACAGAACATGAAGAAAAAATACCAGCCAAAAATCTAATGAAATTTGGGCACTAAATAAGGTACATATTCTTGAAATATATTCTGCCTTTCTACCACTTCAGATCTTAACAAAAAATAACAATATCCAGGGATTTTTCCAATCAAGAGACATTATACAGATGTTATATTTTTCTTTCTAAGATTTTCTTTGGTTAGTTGGTTCGTTGGGTATATGTAATGTATATACCACATGTATGTATTGATGGGGAGGAAAATGGAAGCAATTGAAAACAGAGTTTATAAGTAAAACAAATGTATGAACCATTTCAGAGAACTATCATTACCAAACTCAAAACTTAAAAGTCATATTTCATATTTCATAACATCAAACATTGCTCCTATTTAAGGTCATCCATATTGTTGTACAAACAGAAGGAATTATGAAGACTAAGTCTACCTTTGGTATGATCTCATTTTATCTTAAATAATCCCAATATAATAGTAATTCTCTTTGCAAAGAAATACTTTTAAGCACCTGAAAACAGTTTAAGATATATTTTCTATAACTTACTTGCTACAATTATTGACAGTACAACGTAGAAACCAAAACATGCCATTATTAATTGCTTACCGGCATCCATTTTCCAATATCTCCAGTATGAAGCCATCCATCATTATCCAATGCTTCTGCTGTTTTCTCAGGGTCTTTCAGATAACCTTTGAATACATTTGTCCCTTTAATACAAACCTATGAAATGCACGCAGTGTTACTATTCAATTGTTTTGGTTCAAAAAGGTAAATTCAGATAATGTTATATTAGAAAAAATATACTTACTTCCCCTGTGTTGTCAGATGCAAAATAATTCATTTCTGGGACATCTTCAAGTTTTATGATATTGCAGGGTAAAGGGGGTCCAACATAACCTAAAGAACACAACCCAAAACAGAGTGTGACAATCATTGTGACTGGTGGTTTTTTGAATAAATTTTGTAAAAATTATTAGAATAGGATTAAAAGAATTAAAAGCTGTGGTTCCCAATGGAAAATCCTACATGCACTTAAACTAGAAGCATACTTTAATATTATCTTCTGACTCTCATTTGAAAGCCACCATAACTCAGATATTTCCAAAACAATTCCCTCAGATCTAAAATATCCTAACATGAAAATTTAAGAAACCCACCTGCATTCCAATCTCCAGGCATTGTGACTGTGCAGCCAGCTGTGCATTCTGTTTGACCATATGCCTCTACAATCTTATTAGGAAGACAAAAGTTTAATTTATACAATTCTTGAGATTCACTGCAATTCTGTGTTTTTAACATAGATCCTGACAAGATTGTTTTAATATTAAATCTCTGGCAGAAATTACAGTCTAACCCTACATTGTCAAAATAAACCGTCTCATCTTCTGGTTGTGTTAACAACCATTAATAGTGTTATCTTTGTCTGCTGCTGTGTATTTTAATTTTTGTGGCATTGATGACAGTTTGCTTTCAATTTATTTGAAGTTTGTTCACTGCCTAGAGTCATTTGCTGAGATGGATGGCCATACAAATCGAATCAATGAAACAAATATAACAGTACTCCCATGGCAGTGGAAGCAACAGTAAGAAAATGCTCTTAGGTTAAAAAGATCAAAAAATGTAAATCTTCATCAAACTACAAACTACAATCAGCATTTTGGGGATATGGGAAAGAGAAAAGCAATCAGCTTGTGCCTACTGCCCACTTATTTTTAAAGAGAAAAGCCAAGGAATGGATGGCTTTTTATTGACCACAATGTTAGCTTTTCAACAATACTAGTGATCCCACTGTCATCAGGACTTTTGTTGATAGGCCTGTTTAAAAAAACAATAACTTAATAAAGCAGTTGCTCAACCAAACTCAATCCACAAAGTTATAAATTCACATATTAACAGAATTCACATATTAACAGAACTGGAAAGCTGACCCATCCCTTCAGAATTCTACACTTACATGACAGCCAAAGACTCCTCTGAAAAACATTAGGATAGATGGAGATATAGGAGCAGCACCAGTTACTATTAGATTCAGCTTTCCACCTGTGACTTGCTGTCAAGCAATAAAAAAGAATCAGGATGTGAAGCGTCTTCAAAAGAAACAATAGCATAAATTTTATATAACATGCCTTGTACATATTAATCTTGACCAAAGTAGATTAGATCACACCCCACCTCCTCCCAATGCACACTTTGCTTCTTCCTTCTCTATCCTGGTCAATTTTATTTTAACTGAATTTTAAATTTAAATTTAATATCCCTATATGGCTTTAATGTTTTACATTGCATTTTAATTGAGTGATTGTAAGTCACCTAGAGTTACCTCTGGAGAGATAGGCAACATATACATGTAGTAACAAATAATTAAATAAAATGTAAAGAGGAACATATACCTGAAATTTGCTGAATACTAGTTTGTCCCATACGCTATTGTTTCGGATAATGCCCTGTTTCACCTCAGCAAGTTTTCTGTTTACAGCAACATTTAGCAACAGTCGCTTAAATCTTGTTTGGGTACTAGTTTGAACCTGAAAAAGGTTAGTTCACATAATAAGAACTTGATTTTTCACAAAAGTAAACTTGGTTCCTACTTATGGTATGCATTGATACCAGTGCTTCCATATAACCAATTATTTTTCTAATGGGAATGGAATGTTAATACAGCTGACTGCCAAATCCAGAAAACTGGTGAATTCATTTAAAACTTTCTTGCTGTATCAAGTGGTTAATTAAAAGTGATTAGAGAAAACCCGAATCCGACTACATCGGGTTATTTGAATGAATATCCTAAAGTATAATGTGCTTTGTTTAATTTACAAATCCAACTACTGTAGTTTTCAAATAACTATTATATATTATTTAAAGCAAACTAGTTGTGATTTGTTTAACAAATCATGTAAAATATAGCTTAACTAGTTCTATACCCATGCTTTGGGGGAGGAAAATAAGGGGGGGAAATTGTGCCTCTGCCTAGCAGCATCCATTAGTATTCATCTGCCTGGCATCCTGACAGTGTGTGAGAGAGTTGAGTGCTGTTGGAAACTGAAACATGGAAACTGAAACAGTATTTGCTGTGTGAGCAAGAAGGGGACAGCAAGGAGCCTGGGCATGGCTTAGCTCAATGTTCTGTACTAAAGCTGGTTGCTGCTGTGAAACTGAAACTGAAACTCCTCTCCTCTGCTTGTGTTTTGCATTTCGAACAGATTTCTTTTCAGGTGGGCAGGGGCAGTAGAACTCCTTAGCATCACAGCATGTTAATAATAATGTACAAAATACTAATGCTCTGATAATCATTTCAAAATCCTTTCTTAGTGAGCACCTAGAAGCCAAGAGGAACATACATGCCAAATTTCAAGTTTGTAGGCTTTACGGTTCTGGAGATTTTTGTGATAATGTGTGAGTGGTATTTTGCTTTTATATATAAAGATTTGTGGTATGAACTCAAGCAATGAATCTTATAATTCTTCCTTTCTCAAACCATTCCCAAGAACCCCTTAATTGTGGAGTCATTGGTACTGTCTGAACTTGTTTGTTTGTAGGTGTCTCATTACCCAAGTAATATCATCAATGCAAGTTTGCTCCTTGTTTGTACAAAGTCACTTGCCAGCCAGTGTTGATGTAATGTGGCTTTCTCATTGATAGTTCATTGATTAGGGCATTATTTTCTGCTTGATTGTTTGTCAGATGTTTATGCCTGCTTATCTGGGCATTGGTTGCTGTAGAGGATGTGTTCTGTCATTTTTGTTTTCTTTTTAGTTTTTTTACTGTCTCTTCAAATGATGTGTAAATACAATTTATCACTATATGTATAATGGATAATTTGTCCAATAGCAAGCTTCCAGGCATTCCCTAACATTTTTGAATTTAATTAGTCTAGTTTAGTCTAGGATGCTCACAGATTTCCAACTGAAATTATGGCTGAGTCTGGCAATGTATTATGAGATGAAAGAGTTTTCATTGCATCTTCTGACTGCTATACACGTTTCATGTATATTCTCTAGTTGTTATTTTTATTATGATGAATATTTCTATATATCAGAATAATATTTTGGGTTGTATACATGAGAGTGCTATGGTTTCTAGAAGCTGCATTACAATCTCTGCTATAAATCTTGAGACTGATCATCCCGTGGATTTTCCTTTGATTTGTTAGGGTATTTGTCCATCAAACTAAGAGTAGGTATAGAGGCAAAGGTTGATGAACACATTCTTTCCAGCAATCAACCCCCAGATGAGAAGGGATTAACATCAGGCAATCAATCAATCAATCAAAAAATAATATCCTAATCAAAGAACTAGCAAGGATAAAATCATCCCCACCAATATTGGCAGGGCAAGCTCCTGTATGTAAACAGAGAGCAAACCTCACATTCACTAACAGTGATAATATTACTAATCCAGTAATAAAATGTCTGTAGCAACAACCAAGATCAGAGACCACTGAGGACTCCATAGCTAAGGCCTGAGTTACATATATTCTCTTCTAACTCCTTAATTCTCTAGATCAGATTTATGCGGGTAACAACAGGAAAAATATTTTTCTATTTCTGTCAATACATGGTTTTCATGGCATATCATGCTGGCCACATGATCAAAGAGACTTCTTCGAACAGTGCTGGCTCTTTGGCTTTGTAACAGAGATGAGCACTGCGCCCTAGAGCCAGAAACAACTAGCATGTATGTACGAGGGGAACCTTTATCTTTACCTAAACCTAACTATATTTTGTTAGCAACTGTAGCCATTTAAGGGAAGATGGTTTAGCATCAGAACAATGGTTTTACCTTGTCATAAATCCTATTGAGCACCCGGGGCACTACTGGGAATATTGTTGGTTTCAGTGCTTTCATGTCATCTACAAGAAGTTTAATATCACCTTGGAAGAATCCCACTCTTCCTCCAAAGCTGTACACTGTAGACTAAAAAGCAATGAGAGAATTGAGTTAAATCTTCTTCAAACCTATGTATTCCCATTTGGCAAGAATTAGCTGATATCCAGAAATCAAGTTAGATAGAGATGATATGATTAGAGAGAAATGGAGACTACTGATTATAATCACAACAAAGAGTATTATTAGGAAACCACTTTCACATCATATAAATTAAAGATGTGACAAACAGTTCAATCATTCCCTTACATTTGAGAAGAGCTGGTTTTGCCCTTCTTGTAACCATGGGACCTAATCTACATAAGATCTTCATGTGTTTGGTATTAAGGGCAAACCATAAATTGAAATGGAGGAGGTTTCAAAGTATTTCTAGCAGGATTACCTGATTCTGTAGGAGCTTTTTCCTCGTGCCATCTGTTGTGTCCTGAGGACTCTAGGAGTTCTCACTCAGGTCCACTCACTTCGTGTGGGCGTTCTTCCCCCTTTCCTCATTGGTTGGTTCTCTCCAGCAGCCAGCTATAAAAGCAGGCTGCGGGGTCCAACCAGTTGCTGATTGCTGCGAGCCAGTTCCAGGCATGGCAAGCACGGTCAGCCCTTTATTGTTATAATAAAGTATTGTTGCACTCATGCTCTGGTTCAGCCTCTCATTGCTCAAACTTAACACTGGCGACGAGGATGGGATGGCTACCAGAAGCACCATGCAACCGCTGAGTCACTAGCCACCGATCCGCAGCCCAGAGAGAGCGATCGGCTGGCGATAAGAGAAACGCTGATCCGCAGCCAAAGAGAGCGGTCAGCCCACAAAACGAGCGAACAAAAAGAGCAAACGCTGATCTGCCGACAGAGAAAGCGGTCAGCAGGCGAAGAGAAGCGACGCTGATCCGCAGCCAGAGAAAGCGGTCTGGTTCGAAAGTTAGAAGCGTCTGTAGCCGCTTGTTAGCCCAGCTACAGGAAAGTGAAGCGCTGCGAGCCGCAGCCGCTCAGTATTAGGCGCGAAATTCAAGCGGGTGTCATTTGAATTTCAAACCAAAGAGAGACACAGCACAGCGCTGTAGTAAGTCACTAACGCCCACACTGGCGCGAATCTAGACACCTCCAACGGCTAACAGCCAACGTGGTTAACCCAGAGAGAAAGAGAGGATAGCAAAAAACCTCTCCAGAGCTGATATCACTTGCAACCCACGAGCGCCCGTTGTCCCAGAGAGATTTTTCCGCAGGTAGCCCAGCCGTTTCCAGCACCATGAGTTCCAAACCAGTATTCCCGGCGTTCAAACCAGACGAAGAGAAGTGGGAATCGTATAAGAACCGCTTCAATCATTACATCGATGCGGTCGGCCTGGCGGATGCGGGAGAGCATCGGAAAAAATCCTATTTCCTAATCTACTGCGGAGCCACTGTTTACGATACTGCCGCAGCACTCGTAGCTCCAAGAGAGTTGAAAAACGTTCCGTGGTCCGAGTTGCTTGAGATCCTCACTAACCACTACGCTCCCAGGCCTTCACAGATCGCCAGGAGGTTCACTTTCCGTATGAGGAAGCAATCGAGTAAGGAGACCATCAATCAATATATGGCCGCCCTCAGAACAGCAGCTCTGCACTGCGGGTTTGGAACATACCTGGAGGACATGCTCCTCGATCAATTAGTTTGTGGGGTCAAGGACCTCAACCTACAGAGGCGCCTTCTAGCAAAAAAAGACCTCAACCTCGCACAAGCGGTCGAGGAGGCCCTGGCAGCCGAGCTGGCAACGAACTCAGCCACCGAAATACAGGGCCCAAGTGCCAAGCTGGCATCGTTCCCAGTCCACTCCGAGGAGGTGGTAGCAGAGGAACCCCTCAACGATGAAAACGACGTCCACCGTCTCACCAACGACAGACGGCTGCAGGTAGGGGCCAAACAAGAAAACACCGGTCCACCCAAGCACATCACACTGTGCCTAGCCTGTGGGGGATCGCATCAAAGGGCCACCTGCAAGTTTAAAGGAGCCACCTGCAACAACTGCCATAAAAGGGGGCACATCGCGAGAGTCTGCCAAACCCCCCAAAGCGCGGCACACAGACTCCCTCCCTCGCACTCGGGACCACAGAGGCAAGTATTAAACTGTCGCACGCACCGCCTTGCCAAGCGTACTTGCCACACTGTTAGTAAAATTTCTCTCTCCGTTTTCCTAGAAGGTAAACCGTGCCACATGGAGGTTGACACAGGGTCAGCGCTCTCAATAATTTCGTGGAACACCCTCAAGAGACTCCACCCCAGCCTATCTACTACCCGGCTTCAAAGATGCCAGTTCGGCCTGAAGGACTACCAGGGGAAGACCATTCCTGTGATCGGCAGAGGCAAGTTCTTTGTCAGTTTTAGAACTTTTAAAGGTCACCTACCTCTAGTGGTAGTTAACGGCAATCTACCCACCTTATTGGGGCTCGATTGGTTTCCCCACCTCGGCCTAGGGCTAA
This sequence comes from Pseudonaja textilis, assembly GCF_049901715.1. Lineage (NCBI taxonomy): Eukaryota > Metazoa > Chordata > Lepidosauria > Squamata > Elapidae > Pseudonaja > Pseudonaja textilis. Next base: position 42,860,008 of record NC_141993.1, read on the forward strand.
CAGGAGTCCATGCTGTCTCAACCTTAGACACTGACTCCTTATTCGCTGATTACGCAGATGTGTTCAGCGAGGAGCTGGGGTGTTATAATGGAACCCCCATCTCATTCGCAGTTGACCCCCAGGCAGTCCCAATCAGATTAAAACCGCGTAGAGTCCCATTCGCCATTCGGCCAAAACTAGACGCTGAATTGGATAAACTATTAAAACAAGGGGTCATTGAGCCAACAGATTTCGCCAAGTGGGAGACGCCCATTGTCACACCCCTCAAAAAAGATGGTAGCCTGAGAATTTGCTCGGACTACAAGACAACAATCAATAAATATTTACAAGTTAGCGCCTACCCTGTGCCCGTCATTCAGCACTTATTACACATATTCGAGCCGGGCAGTATTTTTGCTAAATTGGACATGTCTCAAGCATATCAGCAGTTCCCTGTTGATAACCAAACAGCGGAACTTCAGACCATCGTCACTCACAGGGGTGCCTTCCGATGCAAGCGTCTCCAATTTGGCGTAAGTGTTGCCCCAGGTATTTTTCAATCCCTCATGGAGCGGATTTTACTGGGCCTCCCTGGTGTAGTACCCTACTTCGACGACATCTTGGTCTCGGCCAGGGACAGACCCCAACTCTTCCAGAGAGTACGAGCAGTGTTAGAGAGGTTCAGACAGCATGGCCTCAAGTTAAAAAAAGAAAAATGCGCCATTGCCACTAGACAGGTGGACTTTCTGGGTTATAAAATTGACGCCTCTGGCATTCACCCCCTGGAGTCCAAGGTTAGGGCAATCCACGAGGCTCCCACTCCAACCTCCAAAATGGAGCTACAAGCTTTCTTGGGGCTGCTGAACTTTTACGCATCCTTCTTGCCCCATAAAGCCTCAGTAGCCGAACCCCTACACAGATTACTGGACAAAAAGTCACCGTGGCACTGGGGGCACAAAGAAGACCAGGCGTTTAACGCCGTCAAATCACTACTCACGTCAGAGGCGGTGCTTATCCAATTCGACCCTAACCTTCCCTTAGTACTGGCAGCAGACGCATCCCCTTTTGGAATTGGGGCGGTCCTTAGTCACAGACTTCCCAATGGCGCCGAGGCTCCCATCGCCTTTTTCTCAAGGACGCTCTCGGCCACGGAGCGCAATTACAGCCAGATCGACAAGGAAGCCCTAGCAGCTGTTGCGGCCGTGAAAAAGTTTCATGAATTCCTCTTTGGCCATTTTTTCGAACTGGTTACGGACCATAAGCCCCTCCTGGGCCTACTGGCCGGGGACAAACAGACCCCTCAGGTCCTGTCCCCTAGGATGACAAGGTGGACACTCTTCCTAGCGGCCTACTCCTACAAACTTATTCACCGCCCGGGCAAAACACTGTCCCACGCCGACGCTCTCAGTCGCTGCCCCTTACCCGCTCCGGCTGAAGACCCCGCTCCTGTCAACGCCATTTTCGAGATCACCCAGTTGGACCTGCCCATCACCGCCCTTGACATCGCCGCTAAAACCAAGGCAGACCAAACGCTCGCCCAGGTGCTCGACTGGGTGAGGAGGGGGTGGCCGGGTGGCAACGTTGATAACAAATTCACACCCTTTAAGACTCGCATGCAGGAGCTGTCCAGTTTGCAGGGTTGTCTACTATGGGGCACTTGAGTGGTCATTCCGACCTCGCTGCGTACCCGAGTCCTGGAGGCGTTGCACGAGGGACACCCTGGCATCGTGAGAATGAAGGCATTAGCACGCAGCTACGTGTGGTGGCTGGGTCTAGACGAGGACATTGTCAATTGGGTAAGTTCCTGCAACATCTATCAGGAATCCCGTCCTGCTCCCCCCATTGCCACCCCTACCAGATGGGAGAGCGCCAGCGCCCCTTGGTCTAGAATCCATATCGATCTGGCCGGCCCCTTGCATGGGAAGATGTTCCTAGTGGTCGTGGACGCCTATTCCAAATGGATTGACGTAGCACAGCTATCCACGACCACCACACTAGCAATCACCAACGTGTTAACGCGCCTGTTCGTTACGCACGGACTACCCGACTCCATTGTCTCCGATAATGGCCCACAGTTCGCATCAATAGAGTTCAGCCGTTTTGCTGCCAACCTGGGCATCCGCCACATTTTCACAGCCCCATTTCACCCTGCCAGTAATGGGTTGGCTGAAAGAGCCGTCAGGACCACTAAAGAAGCCCTCGCCAGGTTCAGCAGGGATGACTGGCACCACAAACTCTCGCGGTTCCTGATGAGCCAGCACTCAACCCCCTGTTCAGTCACCAATAAGTCCCCAGCGGAGCTCCTGATGGGCCGGCGCCTGAGGACTGTATTGGACAGACTTCACCCACAATACTGCCCTGACTCTCCCCTCGCTTCCACTTCGGGGGTTAGACATTTTATGTTACAGGAGCCAGTATTCGCGAGGAATTTCGCTGGGGACCCACTATGGATTCCAGGCGAGGTCATCGCCATCACCGGGCCGAGATCGTATAGGGTCAGGCTGGAGGATGGTCGCGTCTGGAGGAGGCACATAGACCAACTGCGGAGGCGCCTCAGCACCCTTGCCAGCAGGAATCCAGAGTCACCAGACGAAGGGGAGCCGCCTCATCCGCCTCTCAGCCACATCGCACCCAACGACCAGTCCGCACCAACAGGCGTTCCGGTCAGCCCGAGCTCGGACAACAGCGCCCAGAGAGTTGACCAGCCTGATCCAGTCCATGGGAGCTCGACCCCAGTAACCATCCCTGTGAGTTCTGAGGATGCCCAATCCGGAGAGCGCGTTGGCGACACTCTGCCGGCTCAACCGTCACAGACTGATTCTGAACGGACAGACAATGTTCCCGAGCTGCACCGTTCCGGGCGCCAACACAAACGCCCTGTCTACCTCAAGGACTATGCATGTTCGCATCTGGGGGGAAGGGGTGTTGTGTCCTGAGGACTCTAGGAGTTCTCACTCAGGTCCACTCCGTGTGGGCGTTCTTCCCCCTTTCCTCATTGGTTGGTTCTCTCCAGCAGCCAGCTATAAAAGCAGGCTGCGGGGTCCAACCAGTTGCTGATTGCTGCGAGCCAGTTCCAGGCATGGCAAGCACGGTCAGCCCTTTATTGTTATAATAAAGTATTGTTGCACTCATGCTCTGGTTCAGCCTCTCATTGCTCAAACTTAACACCATCCATCTGATAAACTCACAAGATTAATTTTTTTGTCATGTATATGTATACATCCGAACTAGACTGTTGTTTCTTTGTGTCATATAATATATGGAGGTATGTGCATGAGTAAAGATGTGCATAATGTTTACTCATTCATTCATTTGTATATTGGAGGTGACCTTCTGAGAACTGTATACAAGGAAATTTCATTTTAATGTATGCTGATTAGCATATATTTAAAGTGACAAAGTTATTCTAAGTCTAAATTCTAAATGACATGTATTGCCTAAATTAACCTTCATAAGAGTTTTTGAAAATCAAGAAAAAGCATGATATACAGTGGTTCTGCAAGGACCAAAAATTTAATGGAGCTAATTTGAGAGCCACAACAATGCAGTTGAAATTCTGCAATTGATGTGTGATAGATATGCAGTGCACATACAATAAAAATCCACAGAGCTTTGATTTGCGGAAAAACACAACTTAGAAAATATAACTTAGAAAGGCATTTACCTGCACTACTCTTTCAAACATATGAGCTAGAGGAAGGTATGATATGGCTACTTCAGATGTATCATAAACAGAAGTTTTCTGGGGAAAGAAAAGAAACATCAATAGTTGGGAGTATAGTGCTGGTTACTTCAGTTGCTCTAAAATGACAAGAAAAGTTGCCCTTCTAAAATTCATGGACTAACAACAGTTAAAAACATGTTACAACTTACTTCTACAACCTTCAGGAAGGAAGCAGCATTTGCAACAACATTTCCATGTGTTAGCAAAGCTCCTTTAGGGTTACCTAAAAAGATATTTGGAACAAATATATTATTGGTTCTCAGAAACTAGAGGACTAAACTCAATCTAGATTAAAAGCATATTGGTTGTGCTTTTTCAAATGTTGCCAACTTTTACTCTGAAACACCCACTATTCTCTGCATGATTAACATTAGTTATATAATTAAGTGTGGTAGCCGTCATCCCTGCCCCACTATTTCTTGTTCTTGAAGTTTTAAAGTATTACAGAAGAATAGCAGGTGTTTGGGGTAGATTGATGAGAACTGAGTGCACTTGGAATCAAGATCTTTTCTCCAATAGGTTTACATACTTTTAAATTTTTTGACTACAATTAAATTACTCAGGACTTCTAAATTATATAATATATTGCATAATTTTAATAGTAAAATCACAATAAAATGACTTTTTAAAAAATGCAAAATAAGTACCAACTTTCATGTCTGCATCAACAGCAATAGCAATATCACTTACTTACATATTGCTTCACCGTGCTTTACAGCCTTCTCTAAGGGGTTTAAAGCATATCACCTCCAATAATCTAGGTCATCAGTTTACTGAGTTCAGAAGGATGGAAGGCTGTGTTAACCTTGAGCTGATGAAAATCAAACTGCCCATAGTCAGCAGAAGTAGCCTGTAGTACTGCATTCTGACCACTGAGACACCATGGCTCATAAGCTAAACTGAAGACCTTTTGTGAAAATTAGAAATAGTGGCTAGCAAAATAAAATTATTAGCAGCTCCTGCTATTAGTAATATAGAAGATTGGACACTTACTTTTCAGCACCTTCTAAATAGTTTCCCTCCACTGAAATAGGCATCCACTATAGTGTCATTTTTGTCAAAGCACTATGCCCTTTAAGTTATTTATAAATTATATTTTAAAACAAATTCCTGATCTGATCTTTCACAAGATTCAGTAGCTCTTTTTATTAGGGGATAATTGATCCTACTCAGATTTCAGATTTTTTTTTTCATATTTTTGAAAGGGTTAATTTTTATCCTATTGAACCACGACAATTTGCTGTTTCAAAGGATCAAAATCTGAAGAACAATCCAACCATCCAGCAATTATGTAATACCTTTCAAAGGTACAAAATGGGATAGCCTTTCAAAATCCTCTAAATAAATAGCACCAACAGTTATTAAGGCTGATCCAGATTGAAAGGACAAAACTGAACAACAGATTAAGAGTATACACGTTACTTCTGTTAAGAAACCTTTAAAAGACCTGCATCCTTTCTGAATTCCAGTAATGGACATACAATTATGGTGAAAGACTTGGTTTAAGATACATCTGACTGGAGCTATGTACAAAGACAGCATTAATTTTTTCCCTTTGAATCTCGATCTCAGCACAGCTATATTGGAAGCATTTTTGTTCAAAGTAAACATATTATTATGTCTAGGTCAAACGTTCTTTAAATAAACAAGACATATGGCCTAACATTCCTTCAAATTACCCACCTGTTGTGCCACTTGTGAAACAAACAACACAAAGATCATCTGGTTTGGGAGGCTGAAATGAGATAACAATTTAATCCAGAGGGGTATTTAATATTACACCTGGTTATAAATAGGCAAAATTGATAAGCAAAGGGGAAAATTAGTACTTACAATTGGTTTGCTATAATTTTCTCTTCCTAATGCCTGTATGGGGAAGGAAATAAAAATGCATTTGAAACAACTTCAGAAAGATATTTTCAATGATATGTTCCTAAATAAATAAAAGTCTAAACTGATAACTCCTTATATCTAAATGTGGGGAGACTCAGGACCAATAAAAATATAGGTAGTCATCGACTTACAACCAGATAACAGATAACAGTTAATCAGAGTTGGAAGGGATCTTGTAGGTCATTTTATCCAACCCCCTGCCCAAGCGGGAGACCCTACACCATTTCTGACAAATGGCAGTCCAATCTCTTCTTGAAAATCTCAAGTGATGACGCTCCCACAATTTCTGAGGGCAAGCTGTTCCATTGGTTCATTGTTCTCACTGTCAGAAAGTATCTCCTTATTTCCAGGTTAAATCTCTCCTTTTTCAGTTTCCATTCAACCATTTAATAACTGTTCACAGCTACAACAACACTGAAAAAAATAACATGACCAGTTCTCATATTGACTGCAGTATCCCTGCAGTCACCTGATCGAACTTTGGATGCTTGGCAATGTATTGTCCTGGGATTGTCATTTGTGACCTTCCTAGGAAGCTTCTGACAAACCAAGTCAATGGGGGAAGCCAGATTCCCTTAATGACTGCATTTAACAACTGTAGTGATTTTCTTAATAATTACAAAAAAGGTCATTAAATGAGGCACAGGTTACTTAACAACTGCCTTGCTTTGCAGTTGGACTCAATTGTCATCATAAATTCAGGACTACCCACAGTTTATTACACAATGAAAATTTGAATTATATAATTCATGGCTAGGGATATGATGGCGTACCAATATAGACTATTGTAAAACAGCTGGAGACAATCATTAACAACTATACTCTTAATAGCATGTTTCCTAATTGTGAGACATTGGAAATAGTAGAAGAGACTACTTTTGCCAGTTTCTCCAAAAGACCTCTGTTGGTCCATTGTGTCACACAAAATCATGGATTAAAAGGCTGTTGGCCTAATATGGAATCCTACTTATATTATATGTTAAGAGTTAGAGACATTTTTTTAATATTAAAGTCATGGTAGAATTTCAAGTAACAATTTCACATAATTTATCCTTATATGAAGCTTCTATTCTGGGAGAATCATAGCTATTAAGAATCAATACAATGTAATGTATTGCTTTATTTGATATTGCAAGGCAAAATAGAGATCAATGACTGCATATTAATGATTAGATTAAAAAAAATAGAGATATTATAAAGTCACCCCAATCTGCCTGATAATGTTTGTAAAATTGAATATAAGACTAGAGATAGGATGGGTATGTGTCCAGCATGATGTCCAGTGAAGTCAAAACTATATAGGTCAAATATTATCCTATTTGGTTAAAAAAAACTAAAAAGAATACATATAGCATGTTTTTTTAATTAAAAAACTAGAAGAAAAGAATACATGTAGCATCGTTTTTAGATCCTATTGTTCAAATAGTTCAACTTCTTTCAAAAGCATTAGAATACATTAGTGGTCTTTGAATATAACGTTTACTATTACTTGTTCTAAGACTCAAGATTAAATTACCAAAGGGGGATGTAGTGAACATATTTATTCTTCTAGATTTAAGGTTAATTCTCAGTTTCAGTCAAAGCAATGGTTTCTTAGAAAAATCCATCCAATACCTCAACTGCTTGAAAATAAAGTATTTCAATTCCCAATGTAACTCCTTTTTCCTTTAGGCTGTCATCAAAAAGATCCATCAAAATAATTGTCTTTAGTAGTGGCATTTTTCCTTGCTTGCAGCTCTCTAGTATTGACTCTGCTTTTTCAGGCTTATCACAAATCACTGTTGAGATGTCAGCTGAAAGAATACAGACAATTAGTATGTTTCATCTAATTTCCAGCTGGGAGATGAGGAAATACCTAACACAAGGAGAGATTTTGCTTACTAGAATGCTTCCCCTTGATGTTTTTGTCAATAGCATCTTATTAATAATAAACTATTTGTCTCTGTAATGGTTTCAATAACTACACTGGATATACTTTACTTTGTAGCTTGTACTGTTAGGATTTGGCAGCCTACTTTTGATAGCATCAGGGATATCAAAAAGGAGACTCAAGGCCATGTTATGATTTCATGATCCAATTTTGGATTTAGCTAGTCCTAATCTATATTCATTCCATCATCCCTCCCAAATATAGAAACAAAACAGGTGTTCAAGGGCCCCCCAAATGTTGTTTTAAGAGCACTGTGCTAGTAGCAGGGGCAAATCTTTCTACCTTCTCAAATAACATTATCAAGATTCCCTCCTAAATTGGTCAGGAGGGATAGATGGTACTAACAGCAATAGCATATACATACATACATACATACATACATACATACGTATATAACTTCACAGTGCTTCACAGCCTCTCTGAGCAGCATATTGCCCCCAACAATCTGAGTCCTCATTAATATTTTATTATTTTTATTTGCTATTATTATTCCTTCTATATAGCTTTATGAAAGGACCATCAGGCTACCACTGTAATGATCTTCTGAAGCTTGTACCATGTATTAAGGGAGAAGCCAGCTTGTCCAGACTGGCAAAGGAAGCCTATTATGAATATACTTATCCCAAGAGAGACCTCTTCTGTACAATTAACCTTAACAAGCTTTATTGCTAATTTATGATTCAATCCCCTTTTTCTGTTCTTTTCTTTTTTCTTTTACAAGTAAAGTGTTATTGGCCATCTAATCACTGAATTAAAGAACCAATTAGTTTTACGTCAGACTGAATTTTCATTGTTATTTTTGCTATTGTGATGCTGATTTTATTAAGCTCAATGAAGTTCCAGAATCTAATATTTTTGCTGTTATTCCACAGATTCAGTTACCAAATCCTTGAACCTGGCCTTATTTCTAATATGCTGAACAGGACTGATATTAAAAGATATCATTGCCCAAGTTATAAATAAACTAATAAATCTGAAGTAATTTTCCAGAGCATAGATTTACTTATGTAAAAAAGTTAGGTTCTGGGAAGTACTGGTTAAGGCATAAAATCCTGGAAACCAAGGTTGCCATCCATCATCGGTATGGAAGTTTATTAGGTAACTCTAAGTGTTTCCGAGTTCAATCTACTTTATAACATAGTCATGGGAAGAAAGGAAGATGGCAGCACATGGATACCTCTTGTAGAAAGGCAGGGTATGAATCCAATAAATGAAAATAAATTATTATTATTATTATCATTATTATTATTATTATTATTATTGTTGTTTGTTATATCATCATCATCATTTCCAATAAATAGTTGGAATTAAAAAAACACTCGAGAAACTTGATGAAATGTAAGGTCAGCAGTCAAATTCTGGATTTTCTCATGAATGAATCCCCATTCAGAGGAAAAGTCTTACCTTTATTGACAATGTATACAATTGCTTCTGCACCCAATGTATCATAAAGGGGGACTACTACCAATGAGTAAGTGTAGCAGGCAAGCTCTGAGATGATCCACTATGTAGGAAAACAGAAAAAAAGAACATATTCTACATGCAGGCTGATCATTCTCCTGTCAGAGTACTAAGTAACGTTTACATTATGGTTTTATGTTTCAACTAACTGCTAATAATTAAAGTATCCCTATAACTTCAGCACTTGTGTAAACAGAACATAATAAAGGCTCTTTAGAAAATCTTTTGTACAGCGCATATTAATTCTATCAAAATAGTCAGAATTCCAATTCCACTTGGATTATTTTATCCAACACTAAACAATAATGATGGAAACATAGTAGGGGAAGAAAATCCCATATATTAGGCATCATTTAATATGTGGATGACCACATTAAAGTGAGGGGAAAACACCCTGCTTAGGAAAGAATCACAGTGGCTGGAATTCCTAGTGGCTTAATGGTTAAAGAGAGAAACTTAAGAAGGACCCACTGTCAATAATGGATCAAGCAGTTAAAATTGATAGCAGAAAGTCTGTATGTTTTGTCTTGCCAAGAATTAGTTCATCTAGCTGTATTTCCTATCCAGTTTACGTAGGAGGGAGGGCTGATATACTATGAGCATGCCAAGAATTCAGTCACTTGTGTCCTTAATTTATAACCATTCATTTAGCAACAATTCAAAGTTATGACAACCTGAGAAAAAGTAATTTATTGCCTATCCCCAATATTACAACCATAGTACTACCCACTGTGAGTGCTTGGCAACTGGCTAACATTTATGATGGTTACAGGATTACACAGTCACTTGATTGTAATTTTTGACCTTCCTAGATGTCTTCCAACAAACAAAATAAATTGGGGAAGCCTCATTTACTTATTGACTGTATGATCCATTTAATGACCATGGTTAAATGATCACAAAATTGGACCCAGTCAGGGTGATGAACTTGCTTAATGACCACATCACTTACCAACTGAAATTCCAGTCCCAATTGTAGCTGTTAAATCGAGGACTACCTGTAATTAAATTAACCAGTTCAGATAACTATCATAGTTCAAGAAGTTACCTCTGGCCTATTCTGAGCAAAGATGCCGATGAATTGATCCGATGAACGTTTACATCCTTTGTACAAAAGGCCTGATCCCAAATATTCAGCTCTGTCCAGGACCTATAGACAGAAGTGAAAATTGATTGTTCTTCATATTTGCCAAATGTTTGGATTCTTCATACACATTTCTCTAGAACTAACCTGTTGATAAGATAGCCACTGGTACGGTTGCTTTGGTTTTCGATATCCTAAGCAAGGACCATTTTCTGCAAAAAGAAAAATGTGTGTTTAAGGAATACTGAAAATTATTGAATGTCAGTGCACTTAATTTAATGGAATTTTCAATAAAATTTCATACATAGTAGCTGCCAAGCAGTGCTTTTAAAGTGCAAGCCTTAATAGTGGTTTATCTGTAGTATTAAACATTTTAGCTTAAAATATAAAGACATTTTAAGAGACATTACTTATTAGAAATATTTGAATAGCCTTTCTATTATTCATTGTCATACTTAAATAATGAAGTGCCTTAACTAAGAGAGAATAAACAGCATGAAGGTAACTGAAGGTTTGGAATTTTTTTTAAGCACAGCAGTGCAACACTGAGTACTCTTTGGCCAATGAAACAAGACCAAAGAAATAAATTATCTGTGATGAGCTATTCCCATTAGGGTTGAAGGCTTTTATGGCTAAGCCAGTCACTCTTTTTCAGCTCACTCCACCTCCTCACAGGGTTGTTGTGGGGAAAATCAAAGGAGTAAGATGTGCTGGATATGTTCTCTACATAATTTGTAAAAATAATAAAGATGGAATATAAATAAATAAAGGATACATTAACAGGGAAGATGCTATGTTTGTTCTGCTCCCTATGTACCGTAAGTCAAAGAAGCATTTTGAGCTATGTTCATGGACAGCTGAAATCAGGGAAATATTTAATTAACTAATCCTCCTTCAGATCTGTGTTGTGCTTCAGATTCAAAGGCAAAAACCTTTGAACCCTAGCCTTAAATATCCTAGAAAGATCATGATCTATAGCTTTTCTATGCAACTATAAACCAATATGCCAAAGGACTCCTTCCTTGGCATTTTATTGTTAAGCTTTTGCTAAATGCCACAAAATGAAAAGTGCCACAGAACTATTTAAATTGTGGTAGGATGCAAGGCCAACCATTCAAATTAATACCAGGATAGAAAATATGTAGAAATCAATGATCATTTGATTTTGATGTATCAATGTTCTCTGGATTTCACTCACCTGATACAGAACATCCTCTTTTGAATCCTTCATATAAAGTCTTTGCATCCTCAAAGTAATAAGACAGAAGCTCTCCTTCAGGAATAAGTGTACTTCTTCTACCTCCTCCCTGCATTGAGGAATCATTATTGTTAATTTGTACATCCATAGAAAATGCATTTCAAAACCCAATTAATCAATCTGAGTTCAAGTTTTTCTGAATTAGTTGACAAATATAGACAGTGCCAAACTAAGTCCCCAGTTTATTTTATTTATTTATTTGTTTTGTCAATCGCTTAATAGGTGTAAGTATAAACATAGTTATGAAATGGATACATATAAGCAAAATAGAAACAATAGGATAGGGACGGTAGGGACGTTGGTGCGCTTATGCACGCCCCCTACAGACCTCTTAGGAAAGGGGTGGGGTCAATAGTAGACAGTCTAAGGTTAAAGTTTTTGGGGTTTGGGGAAGAAACCACAGAGTCAGGTAGAGTATTCCAGACCTTGACCACTTTGATGCTGAAGTCGTATTTCCTGCAATCAAGTTTGGTATGGTTAACCTTGAGTTTGTATCTATTGTGTGCTCTAGTATGGTTATGGTTGAAGCTGAAGTATTCATTGACAGGTAGGACATTGCAATGTATGATTTTATATACTATACTTAGATCAGACTGAAGGCAGCATAGTTCTGGGTTTTCTAGGTCTAAAATTTCAAGTCTGGTGGCATAAGGTATTCTACAACGAGTAGAGGAGTGGAGAACTCTTCTTGTGAAATATTTCTGGACTTTCTCAACTGTGTTAATATCAGATACATAATGTGGGTTCCAGACTGATGAGCTATATTCGAGTATCGGTCTAGCAAACGTTTTGTATGCTCTAGTTAGTAGTGTGATATTACCAGAGAAAAAGCTACGTAGGATTAGATTAACAACTCTTAATGCCTTTGGGCTCTAGCACTTAGATAATTAGAGATGAGTATTCCAAGGTCCTTGACAGAGTTTGGATCATCAACAAGGTCTTAACTATTTAGCTTGTATTTTATTTTCTGATTTTTTTTTTTGTTAATATGTAAGACAGAGCATTTATTTGTTGAGAATTGAAGTTGCCATTTGTTTGACCATTCTGATACATAGTCAAGGTCTTTTTGAAGGGTAGCAGTATTGTCTGTGGTGTTGAACAGCTTTACATCATCAGCGAAGAGAACGCAGTTGCTCTTAATATGATAACAGAGGTATGAAGAGAGTTGGTCCTAGAACACTGCCCTGGGGGACACCACTGTTGACAGGTACAGAATTTGATAGGACGCTTCCAATTTTGACCATTTGTTGTCTGTTTGACAGGAATGCTTCTATCCAGTTATGCAGGTGTCCAGAGATACCATAAGATTTTAGATTTAGGAGTAGTTTGTCATGTACCACTGAATCAAAGGCTTTACAGAAGTCTATGTAGATTATGTCTATTGCTTTGCCCTGATCAAGTTGTGTAGTCCATATGTTTTTGCAGTGTAAGAGTTGCAGATTACAGGATAGTTTTTTTCTGAAACCAAATTGTTTATTAGAGAGTAGGTTGCTTGCCTTTAAGTGGAAGATAATGGATTAGTTAATAATTGATTCCATGACTTACAGGTGACACAGCATAAACAGATTGATCTGTAATTTTCAACTAGGCTGGGGTCTCCCCTTTTGAAGATGGGGATGACTGTGGCTTGTGACCATAGATTTGGCATGGAGCTGGTCCTGAAAGATTTTTCAAAGATTATGCTTAGAGGTTTGGCTATGGCAGTGGATAACTTTTTAAAGAAATAGGCACATATTCCATCCAGTCCAATAGATAGAGATGGTTTTAGATTGTGTAGTGCTTTTTCAACATTGTCTTCTGTAAAATCGATATGTATCAGATCATTGTAGTTATCTGTGGTTTGACTAGGAAATACTGGGCATAATCTATTGGTGTTTACAAATACTGAGCCAAAGAATGTGTTAAAGAGGTTGGCTTTAATGGTGTCGTCGTTGCAGTCTTTACTATTAGGTCCTTTCAGGGGTGGGATGGACCTTGAGTCTTTTAGTCCGTTGTTTACAAAATTGTAGAAAGTGTGGGTGGAATTGGTGGGTAGAAGGTTTTCCTCTTGTTTAATGTGCTAATTGGTGCATTCAGTTTTTATCTGGTGGCATAAATTTTTGTATCAGCTTTTGAAGTTGGCAACGTGACCAGATTTGTTTTTCCACCAAAGTGGTCTCTTTTTGGATTGAAGTTTCCTTATTGTTATGGGTAATCTGTTTTTTCTGGTTTTGGGAGTTGTTATTGGTATATATAGTTTGATGACTCTTTTGACTTCAAATAAAACTATGTTGTAATGGTCTTCAACAGTATTGCATCCAGTGAATAGAGATTGCCAATCAAGGGATGAGAGATCATTGTCTATAAGATCATAGTTGCCTTTTTTGAAGTTATAATTGGGGATCACGTCATTGTGATGATTTTTGTGTCAACATACGTTGAGACAAAAGTCAATCATGTTGTGGTCACTGTTGGAAAAGGGTTCTTTAATTTGTATTCCGTAAATTGAATTCAAACTATTGCAGAAGATGGAAAAGCTACATTTGAGGAGGGGAGGAAACACAAAATTCATTTATAAAAGCACTCAGTATTTCTTTTACCTCAGTGCCAATAGATTGCTTATTGAGGTCAACAGGAATTACAACTGGTTTGGGTTTTGTTATCAACCATAGAAAAATTGTTGTTCCAAAAGTAATAAGACCAATCAAAGCAGGAGTTGGGAGCGGTGAAAACAAGAGTTGAAGTATCCAAATCATTCTGATGAATTATTTCTGCAAGACTGCTGAATCCTAAAACAATAGGGATCAGAAAACAGAAATTCATTACAACATGGAGGTAATAATAGCCATAATCATTTAAATTGCTCCATGTGCATTTTAATTAAGCCAAACAATTTATTTGTTAATAGTCTGAAACTATTATGTAGCTCATTGGTACATGTTATTTTTTACCTACCTATACCCTACTAAATCAATAAAGAGTTTAAGGGAACAACTAAGAATCAGACTGTACTGTTAGTAACTTTTACTTAGAAAGTGGATTAAACATAAAATAAATGACTCCTGATAACTATGGTACTTCAGGACCTGATATTCACTGTAAGCTCTTGCATTCTACTTCACAAATACACATATACCACTGCTAAACTAAATTAAAGTGAATATGAAAATCCAGCTATTTACAAATACAAAATACAATAAACTGGGATAGTGTTTAAAGCTTTCTCACTAAGCTTAACATTTCTTCTGCAAGACATCTATCTCTTCAAAAATTCATTATTTCCTCTTACATTTTCATTCATGCCAGACAAAGTAAATTTGATACGTTATGGATTTCAAAAGATTCATTTTTAAAGTCCATAAAAGCTTTTTGGGAGAATTTCAAAATTCAGGTCTCAGAAGAAATTAATAACTTTTATATTTGTGATCCCAAAATGTCAACAATTACTGATCAAACACAAAATAATTTTCAAAAGAAACTTCAATTACAGGGATGCAAAAGGCATTTCAGAAATCAATGCATTGGAAATATTTGCATTTTAACTTCTAGATGAAAAAAAAACGTGTTCCACAATAATTGTGAGAAGTTAGAGATCCTAAAAATAAAGGTGTTCATACTTCATCATTGCTTACTTTAAGACAGTGGTCCCCAACCTTTTTTTCACCCCGCACCCCTAAAGAAATTTCACTCGAACCTTGCACCCCCTGAAATTTAGAATTTAGAAACTACTGAACGCGTTAAATATATGGTAGGATTGAATCTTTTCAGCTATGTATGTGACGGCCACTAAATAATGATACTTTACTCTAAAATGAAAACAAAGTTAATCCATTGCATAATAAATAAAAATGCCAACATATAGCCAATATCTTATTATTTACCTGGACTTTTCTCGCACCCCCTGGAATATCATCTTGCACCCCGGTTGGGAACCCCTGCTTTAAGACAACTCAAATACATGTTGTAGAATAGAAACTGGCTTTTATTCTTTCAGGCAGCTGATTTTCCAACTTGAACATTTTGTTCTTAGTTATGCCTCAGGATATACCTAGTACCCATTTGGAGGACTGTTCACACATAAATATGAGTAAACATATTTCAGAAATTTTAAAATTAGGTCATTTTAAGCTAACATTACACTAAGAATTTTAAATTAAGTCCAATTATTCACTTAACTGAGGATTTTTAATTGGCTAGGCTTACAGTACTTCATGTCTTTTCATTTCAAAAGTGTGATGAGATAGTACAGATACTTTTATTAAGACTTGCAGAAATTAAATTGATTTAACAATAGTAGTCTTGTTACTACCTCAACTGTATTAGCCAAATGATGTCTTTACTTCACAAAGACAGAGTTCAATCAGGATGTTTTTCAGATTCAGTTGTTTGCAGGCTTAGAATGTGCAGTGTATGTGTGTGTGAAATCATGAATAGTAAGGCCATAGAAGACCAAAAAATAAATAAATACAGATAGTACAGTGATAATCAGCTTTAACAATCACTGTTCAAAAACTAGTTTAGGATTACCCAAACATCCTTGCATCTATCAACTGATTATGACATTTAGCAATAAAAAAGCCCTTTGTTCTAGTTCATGACACAAGAAATGGAGCCAAATTGCTTTATGGGTTGTAACTTGATGGATTGTATTTCATACTCAAATGTGTTGTTTCTGTGTTTCATTTTCTTCTGACCTACAATCTGCCTTATACTTAAGTAGATGACTGTATGCAGTGGTGGAATTCAGCCAGTTCGCACCACTTCAGGAGAACTGGTTGTTAACTTTCTGAGCAGTTTAGTGAACTGGTTGTTGGAAGAAATTATTAAGGCAGAGAACTGGTTATTAAATTATTTGAATCTGACTACTGACTGTATGCATACACAGACCCATGCTTAGAATTGCATTGCCCAAATCCTTAAGTTTTCAGAATTCTGATTCAGAACAATTTTGCTTTATTAATAAAAGTGGGCAATTCACCAGGCAAAATGGAGGATAAAAGGGTGAAAACATGTTTTTCATGGAGAAAATCCTCTTACTCCTGTTCCTAAAGTGAACCAATTTATTATGAACAAATATGAAGATTGACTCAACAAATAACTAGCATATCAACATAGCTCAATCCTTGGAAATTACTGGCAATAAATGTATGGAACTGGCATCACCCAAACTGAAAGCTCAATCAAAATAGAACCAATTGGCTCTTTTAAAATACCAAACTAGAAACTGGGAGATCTAGACCTGCCTTAGGTACAAAGCCAGATGGGTGACATTGGATCTCTGTCATTGGAAGGAAGCAATGATAAATCACTTCTGAAAAACCTTGCCAAGAAAGTTACAGGGATTTTTTTCCAAGCAGTGTCCAAGAATCAGATTGAATGAAAGAAGAAAAAATCAAATATTTTCCAGAAGAACAACATGTGTATCCTAGGAGTAAAGGGTGTTAAAATTTATTATTATAAGTTTTCTCTCTTGAGGTAGATGGAACAATAACAAGCTTCCTCTACTGGCCTAGACAAACTAGCTTTCAATTTAATAGTATGACACAACTTGCAATAATAGTGGAAATCAAAATGACAAAAAATTTTAACAGTGAAAATAATATAGAAAGGTATTTGATCTCTTTCAAATAAAAAAAAATCTCTTTCAATTCAAAAAAAGAATTCCAGACACATTAAAAGAAGCCTAACAACTTCTAACTTGACTAGTTTGATAAAACATATCAGTTAGTTATCACCAAAGATAATTTCTGCACTCCAATTTCCTTTGATCCCAGTAATTACATCCCAACATGGGCATGCACAAAGATAACCTTCAGGATAACAATTGTTATTGTGAAATATAGCCCATTCTTTGTACATATCTTCTTAATAAGATATATGTGAGAAAGATTTGGTAGCTATTTATCAGGAACTGTAAAAATTCACATGTTCTTCTTTCATAGAATGTTTAATATGCCTAATTCAAACCCCACAACCTTCAATTTAAAAATAAATTAGGAAAAAAATCCAATAAAGGGGAATATTTGTAGCTCAGGATTGAAATGAGGGGTCCTTGGTGATCTCTGAGCTTGGTCAATTTCTTACAGATATTTCATTACCCCAACTATCATAGGATGATAGGCCTCAGCAAAATCTTCAACAGAGTGTTAAAAATATTCTCATTTATGAAATAAAAAGATATGGGCTAGAGCAGGGGTGTCAAACTCAAGGCCCAGGGGCCAGATCCGACCCACAGGGTGCCCATGGGCCCACCTTGGAAACAACAAAGGACTGGTCTGCAGTGCCTCTGCCAGCAAAAATAGAGCTCGGGAGGGCTGCATGTGGCCCTCCCGAGCTCCATTTTTACTGGCAGAGGGTTGCTCAGGAGCCCATTTTCTCTGGCAGAACACATGGGCCACCACAGGTGCCCCAGACACTAGTAACATTGAGCTGGCCATGCCCACCCATACTAGCCCCCTGAGGTCAAATACAACCATGATGCAGCCCTCAATGAAATCAAGTTTGATACCTCTGGACTGTAGGATATTGCTATTAATTTGAACTAAATTACTACATCCAAAAAGCATTAATTAAGATTTCCACATCCATGTGGAGGAAAACACTGAATGGATCTGAACCTATTCACCATTTTTTATCTGTGACCTGTGTGAAGAAATAGAAGTTAAAGTTTGCAAATGACAGTAAGATTTCTGCATTGGGTAGAAAAAAAATGAAAAACAAGTTTCTGACCTTATACTATGTAAATAGTAATAATAGTGATAGTAATAATAGTTATACATTATAAGTGGATTAGTCTGATACACTTGAATAATACCCTCTAATCCAAAACCAGATCAGAATGCTGCTGATTTTAAATGATCAAAATTTAATACTTTCAAGATCATCCATCACTTGCATGCCAAGAAATGTCCTAAATTTAAACAGTTTCAAGTGATAAGAAGTTTAATCATTGCATAAGATTCTGTAGACAGAGACTTTTGCCCTTTAGTGTATACATTACTAATTTATTAACAAGTTGAAAAGTTCTCACATCTCATTAGTACATGAAGGCCTTCTGACCCATTTATCAGTAAACAGAAAGGCGATCATTGTAAGAGGAATTCTAAAGTTCATAGTGTTGTAAATTTACAACTACTCTTATCATTTAAGGCTTAAAGTGCAGAATAATTATTATTAAGTAAGACTCATTCAAAGGATTTTTCTTCTTTTAAGAAAAACAATTCTTATTAAAACTTTTTGGCAAATGAACTTAACAGAGTTCTTTTAGATTTGAAAATAAATTAGTAATTAGCCATATTTAATGTGCAGTGTTTAACATGCTCTAATCTCAATGATGGGAAGATGAAATATGGGAACAAAGTTTACCGATATATTAAGAGTGTCTTAAGATCTGAGTGAAAACAGTGAAATAATAAGAAGCTAACTATTTCTGATTGAAGAAATTTAGCAAATTTTACTTGCAAAAGAGCCCTGTGGAAAAATTAGGTTATTTTTACTTGTTATTTACAAAGGGCATACCAAGAAGTCCTTCTACAAATGGATTTCTTAAGAAGAAAATTTGGATTAGCTTACTAAAGCTAAACAAGCATCTTTTGAGCATAATGAATTTAGTACCTATAAACTACACATATGCTATTTTATTTATATGTATTTATATGTAAGGGTGTAGGTATATCATATGTATATAGCATGTCTATGTGTGTATTATCTATGTGTACATTTTTGAGAGCAGGCAACAGAATTTCATTTTTTATATCTGCCAGTGTGCCCAAAGTAAAAAATGACAATAAAGGATATCTTATCTTATTTTAGGTGGGAACTCTATTTCATCAGGAACTAGAAAGGCAAGCACTTTCTCAGTCCTGAGAATCAACCATCATCACTTTGAATTTTAGAGTGCTAAATCACAGTTTGTTTTAATCAAGGGTTATTGAAGGAAGAGTTATTGGATTCAAATGTGTGTTAAGCCAAAACTAAGTCAACTACATCATGGCTTCAGCACAATATGCAAATAAAGTCTAGGAGACTTAATTCACTAAAACAATGAACCCCAGATATCCTCCCAAATTAAAGATCATTCATACTAAACCAGATATAGTATGTAAATGAGCTTGTGCTACTTTTGATTCTGTTTGAATTACCTTCTTTCCAAGCTGGAACTAAAGAAGCATTAAAGCTTCACTATGCTTCACTCACTATATTGAGTAATAGTAAAAGCAGAAAAAGTTTTAAAATGTGATTCTTGTTCAGAGACTACATAAACACCCAAGACAGACCACTGAAAAAGGTGGAGAACTGTAGATTTCATATAAATAAATTCCCTCTTTTGTAATTTGTAGGATTTTTCCCCCAGTCAAGACCTCATATAGTTAATCCAACCAGATACTATATTCACAAATCACATGAAGCTTTCACAAAGTTTGGGGTGGAGTTAATATGATGAGGTAACCATCCAGTCCATTAATTGTATTTGTATATCCAGTTCAACTGCTTTGGATGTAAACCAAATAATAATGGTTTTTTGAACATAAGGTTAAAACAAAACCTTGCTTAATATTTAAATACAGAAAGCTATGAAATAAAGCTATGATAAAAAAACAGCAAGAGTTTTAAATTACATTCTCACAAAAGTCACTAGATATATACAATTATAAACTAGATATTTCTGACACTACATAATCTTCCAGAATTGTCACTTCATGCATACATGTTTGAGTAAAAAAAATGTCTGCCTATACCAACATTCATAAATATAAAATTAAATTCCGTTTACCAAACCGACACTATTCACTATAAGCTCACTGCAGACTGCATCTCTTATCCTTAAATAATAGTTACATTAAGGAAGTGCTGAAAACAACTGCAGTAAAAGGCAGATCTCTCTATGAGGAAGTGACTAACTGTTCTTAAGGTTACAGTATGTACACATCTGATGAGCAATAATTTTGTAGGGCTAAATATGTCATATTAAACTGTTTTCTGTTCTCTCTAAAATGCTAGAAAGAATTCTAGTACCCATATTTAAGTAAAAAGTATCAGAAAATGAAGTGAGTTGCTGATAGGTCAGACTTTTCCCTGTAAAAAATTAAACTTTTATCCCCATTTTTTTTCATTAAAATTTTCAGTCTTCACAAGGAAAATGATGCTGAATCTGAACTGTTCTGAATTTGGTACTTAAATATCCTAAAATTTTATTTTAGCGGTGATGCATATTAGTTTATTAGTATTTATTCAGAAGTTAATCATGTTGTGTTTAACAGTGAGTTGTCATATTTTAATTGACATAATATAGTTTATTTCAGTTTATGCAGTTATTTAATTAAAGGTATGTGAATTAAGGTGAACATAAGATCTTCGCTTGCTCATGTTCCAATGATTCTGCTCTTGTATTTGAGATAGGAACATATGAACATATTGAAAATAAACTTTATCCTGTCATTATTTCCTAAAAGCTGGATTAAAGTTAAGCTATTATTGTTTATCACAGCATTTGGGATTATCTAATAGGGTTAGCACATCAAACTAAGCTGTGCATTACTGTTATAAATCACAATGATATATTCGTACATCGTGCAATCAAAATGAAATTATATTTTAGCACAGAATGAAGTACAAGTCCAGTCAACATTTCCCTACCAAGCTATTAAAAATAGGAGAAAATCCAAAATACACAAAACTTGATGTGCAAAATCAAACAGCAGAAATTGATGATTGCTTAATTAGAGGCCTAGCTATATTTTTTAAAAGCAAATTATGACATCATGAAAATGGTTTTAGAAAAACATCTCCATGTTCATATTTTTTAGTTTTACACTTTAGTGAAAGGAACAAATCTGTTTTCTACAAGGATTGGGAACAATAATTATGGTCATAATACATTACTCTTCTTTGGACAGCAGCACACTAATACTAACAATAAATTAAACAACAATTCAGAAAAGCTGTTTTGGAGTGTATTATTTTTCTATTAAAAAGCCACTTTCTCCACCCCCTTCTGTGGAGATCTCAATTGCTGAAAGCAGTGACTTAGTTTCATGCCATTTAAACTGTACTATAAAATTAAATTAGCTTTGACCACTGTAAGTAAAATAGATTCTGAAAAGATGCATGATCATTTACTTAACAATAACATGAAAAGGAAGAAAGGAAATTATGATGACAATTACTTTCAGTAAAAGAGTAATTATTTGCATTTGCCGCTTCATTAAAGTAGTTTCTTATATGGCTTTCTTGTCTATCTTTTCTATCTCCTACTGTTAGGGTTGGTCAAACATCAAACTCTTAACATCAATTGTTAGGGAATTGCTCTTTTCTGATTATTCTTATCTCTATCTATTTTTGCCCATTCATGCACCCATCTAACAAATCAGCATTTATCATGGTTAGAAACAGAGTTACCATAGTTGGGTATCAAAATCCAGATGACAATTGTGTCTTATCATACTACAGAAAACTATTTGTTGCCATCTGGATTTATGCCACCCTGATAAAGTAGCCCTAACATGTCTTGATTCTTCAAATTAAAACTGCTAAACCAGGGTTTCTATAATGGTGGTGGTGGTGGTGGTGCAGTGGTTAGAACACAGGTTAATTCTGCCAATTGCCAGCAGTTTGAACCTCATTGGCTCAAGGTTGAGTTGCCTTTCCATCCTTCCAAGATCAGTAAAGCCAGATTGTTGGGGTAATATGCTACTTAGAGACGGCTCTAAAGCAGTATGAAGCAGTATATAAATAAGTGCTATTGCTATTCTAGCACTCCAGCCAATGGTGAAACCAATGGTAAGAGATGCTGAGAGATCTATTCTGCCTACAATCAGATTTCCACAAGCTTCATATTCCTACTGTATGGCATCATACATAAATACATATATGCTTATTTGCACTTCCGATGAGAAATAAGTTTGCAGAGCTGTGGCTGTAGTGCTCATGTTATAATCCACTGTGGAACTGGAATAGTTTAAGACTCTTCTTGGATTGCAGGGATTAGTCCCAGGAATTACCAGGAGAGAACATTAACTCAAAGTCCCAAAACAAAAACTGTATGATATACTTTGGTTAAAAAAAAAATACAATAGTATACTGTAGTGTACTATGATAATATGGTATGGTGTGGTATAGTGTAGTGTAGTGTAGACTAGTGTAGCATAGCATAGTGTCACTACACACACACACACACACACACACACACATATACAAACACCTTTAAGTAAAAATAAGTATTTCAATAATTTAATTTAATAATAAACAGAAGAAACTTAATTGCTTTGCTTACCTGTTTTTCAGTTGCAGAAACAGAAGAGGAAATTTGAGTTTGTTCTATCTAAGAGTATGTCCTATCTAGCACAACAACAAAGTTTAAAGTCTACTAATTTCATAAATGATTCTTATATCTGATCTCTGCTTGTTATCATTGTTCAATCTGCTTTAATGCAAACCATAGCTGTTTTGAAGCAGCATGTTAAGTTCAAAGGTAGTGAGAGAAATATGAGTTGCTAGGAAGTGTCTGTTAGCAAACTGGCAAAGTTTACGCAAACACTTGCTAAATTCATAAAATGCATAGTTGCAAAACCAATAAAGGGTTTGAAAATACAGCACATGCCATATTCTAATTCACTTTTCATTTGACTTAAAAGATTTCCCCCCTTTTATTCAGCAATTTACCCACAAAAATAACAGAAATTATACATATTTTTCTGGGCAAATTTTGTATATTTTTGATTAGAAATTGGGGTCAGAGATGCAGGTACATAGAGCAATCAAATATCCCTTGCTATTCAAATATTTTGCAAACAATTAATAAAATCCTAACTGAATGGGCAAATTAAACCAGAACCTTCTCTATGTTGGAACATGATATATGCATGCATACATAAGCAAAGCTATAACTATGCTCATGACACATGTTATATCTACTTTTGATGAATTAAGTGTATATCTTATAGCTGTTGCTGGAAGCTGTGAGGGTCTTGATAGGGAACAACTGGCTTCAGTTGAACACTGGCAAGAATGCCTGGCTTTGGGTTTGGAGGCCCACTGATTCTAGCACTATGCCAACTTTAGTGCCGGATAGGGTTGTGCTGCAGTATATGCAGTCTGAGGACATGACAGATGGCAGTTGTGGCCAGGAAGACTTTGCATAGCTTTGTTCCAAAGTTGCTTTTCCAGGAGGCAACTGGACTTTCTTGTTTTTTCTTTTGAAGATGTTTCAATTCTCATCCAAGAAGCTTCTTCAACTCTGACAGGATAGTGGGGAATGGAAGGATTTATATTCCTTGCAGATAGGTGGTAATCTGCAACTTTTAGAACAGGGATGTCAAACTTGCAGCCCACAGGCCTGATGTGTCACATGCTGGCCCTGCCCCCGCTCAGTTTAGCGAAGGGGAAAAAAGTCCCAATACATCACATGACATTGCCATGATGATGCAAGTTTGACACCCATGTTTTAGAGGGTTGTTGAAGCACTTGAAGGTTTATCTGTGTCCTCAAGGTCACCTGAGTAATGCTCCTGGTTCTTGTAGCCTGCAGTTTTTCCCCCTGGAAATCCTTTCCTACTCCCATACCACTGAAAGGGTGTTCCTCCCAAACTGTATAGCTAAAAGTCTGTACAGATTCTCAGTTATCCAGGTCATGATTGAGAATCAGTCTTCTTATGCCACTTCATTTGTTTTAAAATGTTCTTGAATTTAATAACAAATAGAAAGCTGGAATGCTGAAGAAAGCAATATGTCAAAGTCAAGGATAATCTTTATTTCCAAAAATAACATTGGGCCCTACACAAGTCCTATGGTCATTCTTAGAAAATAAAAATAATTCAGGGCTTCAGCCAAGTACTTTGTTTAGAAATATGCCTGGGATAGTGGGGTATACTGCAAACTGGGGTGGTAGAGAAACATGGACAGAATAGAGAGAATTTGCATGTAGCCACCTACCAGTTTATCGTTAAATTTAGTTGTGACCTTCCGCAATGATTTTCTTAGAATAAAGATAACATGCTCTCTAAAATTTCAAATTTCATATCAGTCTAAGATTTTTGCCTATTCCTACTGTAAATAAAATGTTACATCTAAGAACTTGTACATGATCAAAGGAAACAAACAATTTTAATTTACTAACTATAGTCATATTATATTTCTCATTCTTTCGGTTTGTTTAAGATGAAAAATACCCAAGAAAAGATCAAAGAGAAAAAGACAAGATGTTGTAAGCAATAATATTAATCACAAATTAAATTTCAAATTAGAGTTCATTCAGGAAGACAAAGCTTTTTAAGACTCTCTCTGTTTCTGTGTGTCTATCTATCTGTTACTCTCTCTCTCTCTCTTTCTCTCTCTCTCTCTCTCTCTCACACACACACACACACAATTTGATTTGAATTTGATTTGAAGGCAGATAGATGAATGGTGTATTACTATCAGAAATTGATTAGATACAGTATGAGGATCATTTACGTATCTGAAAACCTTTTGTTCATGTTATATCTGAGATTTCAAATGTTTTTCCTAATATTTATGAAATAAGAACTGTACATAAAAGTGAAATGACATTGTACATCAGTCACTTAAAATTACTTATTTTTTGTATCATACTAAGTCATAATAAAGCTATGCTTAAGCAAGCAGACCTAAATGAATTCAACACAATCTAATTCAGGCAGAAGTTAGCAAAAGAAAAGCAGCAGTGATAAACATTATTTGTTGATATATATCAACAAATTCAGGACTTTCCAATAAATTATTCCTCCAAACATAAGGGTGCTATTGCAAGGAAACTAGCTACCATGGTGATCAACGATCTAGTTAATTAGCACCATTTGATGCATGACAAAGGTGTTGATATCATAATTTAAAGCACACATATAAATAACTAAAAAAAAGAACAATGGAAGGTCTACAAAGATATCTTGCCATGATGCAGCAGTACCTTAGGAAATACTCACAGTATTCATTTTCCATTTACTATGGTTCAATCACTTTCATTCTTTTGACTATATATTTGAGTACCTGTAATACAATCCTTGGTACCAAAAGGTCCAAGCTCATAGTAGCTTTTCAGGCTCCTTGTAATATCTCCCATCCTTTGAGTGCACAAAGGTTAATCTCGGCTTTTGAGACTGCCATCAATAAAGTCAATGCAGATCCATCTTATCTATACTACTACAAACTGGAGTATGTATATGATGACTGCAGTTGTGATGCTAAGAAGTCCCTCCAAGCTTTCATCAATCAAGTTCAAAAAGAAAATATTTCTGCCTTGTTTGGGCCAGTTTGCTCAGAGGCTGCCAAGGTATAGTATGTGATCATCCTAGTCAGTGATTATGCTGGCTTTTACTTTATTTTTATTTCATAGCAACCTGTTATTCTGGGTTTCATTTTAATATTTCTAGAAATCTATATTGTAACCAAAATGTTATGGGACTTCTTGTTCATATTTTTAATATGTCCATTTCAGTATATTTCATTCCATTCCATTCTACTACCTATGTAAATTTTCTTTGGGCTATCTATAGGCTCATCCATCTCTTAGAATTTTTTCACTAAACTTTAATTGTTTACCATTGTGTATAGGTGTGCCATTTTATTTATAAAATGATCAGCATGGGATGGCATTGTCAGTTATGTGGATCTCAATTTCAGTTAAGAAATAAGAAATGTTTTGGAATGTTTTAATGTTATGTTTTGGAATGTTTTAATGTTATGTTTTGGTCAAAATAGGATATTTTTAAAGATAATAGCAGCTTAGAGTTTGCAGTCTTCCAAATGTGAGACAGTACCAGTAAATATATGCATTGTTTGAGGTGTTTTATTCAAGGGCAGTCTTTATAAATATGGGAGTTTGGAATATTATTTATTCTATCCTTTTATTGTTTGTTGAATACTGGAAAAAGTGCAGATTTTTTGAAAATGCAAAACAATATCCCTCTCTTTAAAAGCTTCTCTTTTATTTTTGATAAAAGATGTATTCCAATATCATGATTAATGAATATTTCCTTCTCGTAGAAACTAGATTTGCTATTTGCTTGACTCCATTTCTCTCTCCATTCCCTCTGTTGGTCATATTTATTTATGGAGAAAGATAATCTGGGCAGATTTTCAAATACTTCAGAATAAATTACAAAGATTCCAAGTTCTGTATAAGTGACTTGTTTTATCTCCTATATACATAGATTCTGTCTGAAGAAAGATCAAATTGTATTACAGCTTGGTCAAGTTTGATGCACACTTCTCCTTAGAACTTTCTAGTTAAAAAAAGCTTCCAGTTTATTAGTCTAATCAGTCTGTTGAAAATTAAGTTTACTTTAGTTAACATTTATTTTTAACAAGTTCACAACATTAGATATAAAGTTCTATAATACTACTGATTTCCAAATTTGCAGCAGCAAAATGCCCAAATTGAGGGATGTGCTGATTTTCTAAAAAGTGTCACATTTTTAGTGGCTTACATTTGTCTCCCTCTCACCATCCTGTATTCTAAACACATTATTAAATTTCAGAACTATCCTTAGTCCCAGATTATGCACCAAATCACTATATACCATTGAACAGCCTATGAACATTTAATGGACATGTCAAACTATGAGAACTTTTAAAACGCTTGACTCTTAATATTCTAAATTAGAACAATTATATTACAACGTTTAAGAATTAGTTACAGAAATGCACTAATCAAACTTTCAAATCTTGCATGCATATAATTGTAAAACTTTAAATTCAGGTTAGAAAAACACTGGATATCTGTATGTTATTTGACAGTTCCTATCATCCGTTGCCATTGACCATATATTTTGAGATGATATAAACAATTGCAAAGCCATGGCTTTGCAAAGCAACTGTAAATGTTAAGAAATATATATTTGGCAATAATTGGACTAATTTGTTCAGGTTCACCATAAGAAATATATACTGAAATAGAAATTCACTCTAATATCCACATAGATCATGCATTGGATATCTATTGCTCAGAAACGAAATCACCTTTGAATTGTGCTTGATTCCTAATGACTGTGCACATATCCATGTTGTTATCTTGGCTTTGCTACTACATAATGTGTAACTTTTCACAGAATGCCTTTCCAAGTCCCTAGTCCACAGATTTTGTAATTTCATATGGCCACCTAACTGGAAACGTATTGCTTAGCTTTACCATTGACAGTTGAATTTAAGGATCAAATGAAACTAGAAGCAGTGTAACTGTCAACATCAGTGTGCTGATTTTTTTTAGATAAAGTTTTTTTATTTTTAAACACAAACACACACATACAAAAACATAAAAACATAAAATCCTCTTCCATTTTATATACACACAGTGTGTCAGTTGGTTATGTATCTTTTGTGCTATACTTGTGTAGTCATTTATTCACAATTTATATCAATCTTCACATTGTCAAACTAATATATGTTTCTATATTTATCAGTTATTAATCATCCATGACTAAACTATTTATTCCATCGTTTTATACGAGATGTTCCACATTTTATCTTAATATTTATGTTATATTTTCAACTAGTGGTTATATATATATATCTGTATTATGTTTTATATCAATCTATTAGATTTCTATCACAACATTATCTAGTCTATTATATTACCATGCCTTTTTATCCAATCATTAATAAAACAAATCCCATATTATATAAAATTGCTTATCTTCTTGTTCTCTAATTTCAAATGTCACTTTACTCATTTCAGTACAGTCCATAATTTTTTTAATAACTTCTTCCTGCATAGGTATTTTGTCATTTTTCCAGTTCTTCGCAAATACAATTCTAGCTGCTATTAAGACATTTACAATCAAATATTTCAGTTCTTTATTGTATATGTCTGGTATGACTCCCAATAAAAAGATCTCTGATTTAAAGTCTATATGCTGTTTTATCATTTTTCCCAACCATGTGTGGATTTTAGTCCAATATTTCTTTGCGTCTGAACATGTCCACCACATATGGTAATATGAACCAGGTATCTGATGACATTTCCAGCATTTATCCGATTTATTCTTAAACATTCTTGCAAGTCTTGTCGGGGGAGGTGTCACCTGTAAAACATCTTATACAAATTTTCTTTATATACAGTTGACATTGTCATTTTATAATTTTGAGACCACAATTTTTGCCATTTTTCCAAATCAATCCCATATCCAAAATTTTCCTCCAAGCAATCATCGTTTCTTGCTCCCCCTCCAATTTAAATTCTAATAGATAACCATAAAGTTTTTAAATTACCTTTTCATCAGTACCCATCAAAATTTTATCTAAGTCAGTCAACTTATCTTAAACACCTTCTGCCTTGGAGTCTTTATCAAACCTAGATTGTATTTGCAAATAAGAAAACCAATTCATTTTTACACCTTGTTCTTGCAACGTTTGCATAGATTTAAGTTCACCCTTTTCATTCAATAACTCCCCATATCTAACTGTTTGTTCCTTTTTATATATTATTGGATAAGAAAAAGCTTCAATAGTTGATATCCATGTTGGAATTTTTAAGTAATATTGTCTTTTAATCTTCTCCCATCTCAAAAACAATGCCTCGCGAATATAATGTCTTCTAAAATACCCCTGTGTTTTAGTTTCCTTATACCAGAGAAAGGCATGCCATCCCAGCAGCAAGTCGTGGACTTCTAAAGTCAATAATCTACTGTTCCTTAGTGTTATCCATTCCTTTACCCACATCAAACTTGTCACCTGGTGATACAGCTCCCAATTGGACAAGGAAAACCCTCCTCTTATTCTTGCATCTTGTAACAGCTTTAATTTTATTCTTGCTTTTTTACCCTGCCAAATATATTTCAACACAATTCTATTTAAATCTTCAAAAAAACTCTTTCCCTAATTGAATAGGAATTGTCTGGAATAAATATAAAACTCTAGGCAGTATATTCATCTTAATTGTGGATATTCTCCCAATCAATGATAGCTGCAATTTTTCCCATTTCATCAAGTCTGTCGCAATCTGCTGTTGAAGTTTAACATAGTTATCTTCCTTTAGGGTACTGCATCTTGGTGTAATATAAATCCCTAAGTATTTAACCTTGTTCATAACCTGTATTTTTAAAGTTTCTTCCAACTCTTTCTTTTGTCTTGTTAACATATTCTTTGTTAATATCTTTGTTTTGTCTTTATTTATTCTCAGGCCTGCTACTTTCCCATATTATTCTGTTTTTTCTATTAATTTGGGTGTTGTTTCCATTGGGTCTTCTAATATAAATTCCAGGTCATCTGCAAAAGCTTGCAATTTATATTCCTCTTTTTTAATTTTCATTCCTTTTATTCTTTTTCTTCTCTGATATTCCTGTTCAACACTTCCAATGTTAACACAAACAGCAGAGGCAACAATGGACAGCCTTGCCTTGTCCCTTTATATCTATAGATTCTGTTAATTCTCCATTCACCATCACCTTTGCAGTTTGTTCATGATATATTGTTTCAATGGCTTGGATAAATTTCTTACCAAAGCCCATTTGTATCAGTTGCAGTAAAATAAATCGCCAACTCACATTGTCAAAGACTTTTTGAGCATCTAGAAACATCAAGGCCATTTGCTTCTCATAGTGTGCTTCATAATATTCCAGAGTATCCAAAATGATTCTCACATTGTCTTTAATTTGTCTCTTTGGCAGAAATCCATTTTGATCAGTATGAATAAAATTATTTAAGTATCTTTTTAGTCTTTCTGCCAAAATTGAAGCAAAGATTTTATAGTCTGAGTTCAATAAAGATATAGGTCTATAATTTTTAACTTGCTGCAGGTCTGTACCTTCCTTCGATATAAGTGTAATGTACGCTTCTGACCATTTTTTTGGTATTCTTTTCTTTAACATAACTTCATTCATAACTTCTAGAAGATGAAAATTCAATATTTCCTGAAAAGTCTCATAGAATTCCACTGGCAACCCATCTGGACCTGGAGCTCTCCCAGCATTCTGTTTTTTTAAGGCTTCTGTTAGTTCCATCATTGTTATACTTCCTTCTAACATTGTTTCAATATTTTTGGGTATCTGAGGTAAATTCGCTTTCTGAAGATATTGCTTGATTTTTTTCTTCTTGAATATTCACTTGAAAATATAGTTTCCCATAGTAATCTTGTATAATTTTTTTCTTTGCCTCATTTCCATAACAAACCTGTCTTTCTTTATTTATCAATTGGCTAATTCTTCTTGCTTCTCTTTCCTTTCTCAATTTAAAGCTAGCCATCTGCCTGGTTTATTTGCATCTTCAAAGTAATTCTGTTTCACACTTTTAAATTTTTGTGCTAATTGCTCTATTTCCATTAGTCCCATTTTATGTTTAATTATATCCATTTTATTTTTAATGTCTTTTTTTGTGGGGACTTATGTAAGTCTTTTACCAGTCTTTTATAGTCATCCTCTAATGTCTTAAATGTCTTTTTCTGTTTTCTGTTTCTTCTCCTAGTACAATCTATTATCAAGCCTCTTGTGTAAGCCTTCATCGTGTCCCAGAGATTCTGTAAAGATGTATCCTCTTTTCTATTTTCTTTGAAGAAGAAAACAAGTTATTTCTCTATTTTCTGTTTAAAGTCTTTTTCTTTCAGAATCATATTATTTAGAGTCCACCTGGATCTCCTCTTGTATCCTTTCCAAATAACTGATACTGGATTATGATCTGCCCAAGTGCTTGTTTCTATTTCAATCTGTCATACATTAGTCAATAATTCTGCTGACATCCATATCATATCTATTCTAGACCAGGATGTGCGTCTATTTGAATAAAAAGTATATTGCTTACTTTCCGCATTTCTCTCTCTCCATGCATCTTTTAAATTAAATTCTGTTATTCTGAGGAATGGTTTTGGTAGTATCTTTCTAACTTTCTTTGTTGTTTTCTGTGTTTTATAGTCCCACTGGTCATTATTCCATTAAGATCACCCATCATGTAGATATTAACATAGTCCAAATCAGTTATTTTTGTATGTAATTTCCAGTGTGCTGATTTGATAGCACAGCCATTCAATAACATGTAAGATGTACTTTTTTTGGAAATCTATGGGTGTGTTCCTGGGATAATGCTTTCTTAAAGTGAATGCAAGAACCAGTGTTACACAATAACTATTGTAACAAATAGAGAAAGGAAAAGGGGAGACAAAATGGAGAGGTTTTTAAATATTTTGAAATATTCAAAATCTTTTGCTGTGAAAAAAATGGTAAATTATATGGGCACTATATTGTACTTTCTAGTTCTTTTTAAAAAAAATCTTGCTCCCTCTTAAAACTTAGATAAATAAAATAGAGCCAACTTCCTTAACTTTTACTTCAGTTTATTCAATACCAAAATCTTATTTCAGGCAAACTGTAGGTTATGTTAGTTAGACTTAGGTTGTTTTGAAATAATAAAGCAAATGTGGCATGTCTTAACTCCTAATTGATTTCAGAGGGAATTTAGTGCAACATAAACCTGTAAGTTTAATGAGCTACCTCTTCTATTATTATGTTGTGCAAACACAAAGTTATGCAATCATAGATTTCTCAAAGAGGATGATTCCTATCATGCATTGTATTTGGAAGCACTATATAGTATTTTCAAGCACTATATTTTTCAAGAGCATTGCCAAATACTTCAAAGAACATCCACAAGCAAGGATCATTATTTATTAATATACTGGGTTTCCCCCCAAAATACATCCCATGAATTAGCCTGATTTCAATTAATGTCAACTAATGGTTTACTGGGAGGAGATTCTAGGAATTAAAATCCAATACATTTAGAAGATACTGTCTGGGAAAGACAGATTTAATAACTTTGTCCAGGTCCAAATACACATGTATATGTCACACTAGTTTTTCTTTGATATCACAGACCATCAAAGGCTTCCACCTAATCAAAACCTGCTTTTTGGACAGCTTCCCCAGAAATTTGCTAGGCTCCCATTTGTCCATCTTCAAGCATGGTGAAAAAAAAAATGTAGATTTTCCCTTAGGCCTTGGGGTTTGGGATATTCCAGGGCCCCTTCTAAATTGACATATAGTATGCCATATTTTTTTTTCTTTTTCTCTCATTGTTTCCTTGGAGAGATTGTGCTTTTTTATATTATGTTGTTTTGTTAATTTTAATTTTTAAAACTATTCATAGTTGTTTTTTATCCTTGGCAGTGGCAGTGTTAATAATAGCAACAATAACAATAATAACATCACACATACAAACAACATAATGACTCAGACATAGAACAAGCACCACATATATCTACCAGTCTATTTCTTCCTCTCCTACTTTATTTCTATGTCATAATTATGATGGTAGAAAGCTAGTTTATTATAATAATGAATTACAGGCCATAGTAATGCTAAGACATTATGTTGGTTCAGATGTGGCACTAAGGCATAATGTGCTTTGGGTTTTGTTGTGTAGTTGGTTAGGCAAGCTAATTCTTATTTATTTAATACATGTTTAAGCAACTACAGCTGATGCATAATGCATGAACCATTATGTTCTCACATCCACCTACGAGTAGAACTTGTTCCTTGTTTACCTGCTATTGGTATTGCAACATTTTGCAGCTTTTAAAAAAATTTTTAAAAAATCGTTAAATGCCTATCTAATTTATTTCACCATGATTGATTGAATATATATATTGGTTCACATGATTGATAAGTCCCCTGGATTCAGCTATCACCCAATGGCTGGATTGGTACATCTCATCAGCATACTGTATATTCCACATTTGTTAATGAACCACAACAGGAGAGGAAAAGAGTATTCTAAACTGGGTTGTAAAAATCTTTTTGAATGATGTCTCCCCAAATGGAGAGAGACAAGAACTGTGGCAAATTCTGAAGAACAATTACCAGTTGTTCAAAACCTCTACCAAAAAGGAAAGGAAGGGAGTTACCCACATGTAATTACCCACATGTGCTCCAGACAATTGGTCTCCACAATGAGACCTCAGGATAGAAGCAGAGATGGTATTCAGCAGGTTCTGACAAGTTCTGGAGAACCAGTAGCGGAAACTGTTAGTAGTTTGGAGAACCGGCAAATATCACCTCTGACTGGAGATTTTACAGTATCCTTCCCCTGCCATACCCACCAAGCCATGCCCACAGAACCAGTAGTAAAAAAATTTGAATCCCACCACTGGACAGAGGCTTCCTGGGGGTTTGAGTACTGTGAAATGAGGGAATCATCCATTATAATCACAATTGTAGCAAAGCTTTTTAAAGGATGTGACTTCTCAAACTTGTTCTCTAACATCATTTTCTAATCATTTTTAGAAATTATCTATTTAACTATCTTAAGGATATTAGAAATATTCAGAACAAGTTTGAAAAGTCATGATGAGCTTACTTTCATCTTTGTACAAAAGAAAATTTACCGTAAACGTAAGAATTTAAAGAACTGAAAATAAATGGCAAAATGCTAAATGCAGGAGAAGGGACAACTGAATCTAGGGGAATCAGTCTAGAATCCCTATACAGCCACAAGATAACCAAGTCCAATCTCCTCCTGAGTGCTATTGACACGTATCTAACCTTAGGGAACTGGCAACCACTAGATGAAATAATCCCTGTGGGGAGGCTTTTAGCAATTAATCAGTTTATTTGAACTTTCATTGTGGACCTGGTCTTTTGTGCCTGACACTAAATTTTGATCTAGGAAAATTATAAACAAAGCTGCAGACAAATTTGGAATATTCAGACTTTTACTATACAATTTTAAAAACAATTCTATAAAATAGATTTTCATGGGGACCAAGTCTTAAGACTTTAGTTTGCATATTTTAAGCCATAACAGCTATCGGACACTATAATTTCAAAAATTAGAAACACTAAAGTTTCCAGGCAGAAAAGGAAAAGTGGGGAAGTGTAAGCTTGCTTTTGCTTTTGGTTAATACAGAGTCTTACAAAATAATACAAAACATTATAACATTTAAAATATTACAGGAGATTTTCAAAGGATGATGCAGTAATTAGTACTTAGAAGGTCAGCAGTGTTGTCTTGTTCCATGGACTGATTTTGTCCAAAAGATCTTATTGAAGGAATGACAGAGATAAAACAAATTTTGCTTGATGCAGAAATATTAGGACCAGAAATAAAAATCTCACTTTTTATGACTCTGTGGTCCATATTTGGGTAAAAGTATGGAATATAAAACAGAGAGGATATCTATAGTGAAAACAAAAATGACAAGCAAAAAACAAGCAAACAAGACCAGGATAAAGGAGATTTCCACTGAATATACTAAAGAAGTTGGTTAAAGCTTTGAAAAAAATCAAAGAGATTTGCTAAAGCCTCAAAGAAGCCTTTGGAATTGGGAAAAGAAATTTGAGGAGAGCCCAATAATAATATCTGAATGAATTAAAAATAAAGTTAGAATAAAAGAAATATAAAGTTGGTTTCTGATCAAGTATAAAAATAAGACATGTTTGTATAAACCTCTGATAACTCTTTACAGACTTTTTACAGAAAAGTCAATGATTAATGGATTTGTGTCCTGATAAGGGATGGACTATGGGAAAAAGAGCTATTCAGTACATTTATACTTGTGATGAAGATTAGAAGACACACACACACACACACACATACACACACACATTTCTTTTTCTTACTTTGCACTTTTTATTAATTGTATTCCTTCTTCTGATTGAGTTTAGTTTGCATTTGCTTGTGCTATTGTAATCAAGATCTTCAGTAAAATTACATATAAAAAAGTATAACACTTTTTGAAGAATGTGAATAGATAAACAGAAAGAATGGCAATAATAACAATTATATCCCAGGTCTATATTATATGTCACTGATAACACAGATAATAGATAATCAGAGTTGGAAGTGACTTGTATGTCACCTAGTCCAACCCCCTGCCCAAGCGGGAGATCCTACACCATTTCTGACAAATGGCAGTCCAATCTCTTCTTGAAAGTCTCAACTGATGGTGCTCCCACAACTTCCGAGGGCAAGCTGTTCCATTGGTTGATTGTTCTCACTGTCAGAAAGTTTCTCCTTATTTCTAGGTTAAATCTCTCCTTGTTCAGTTTCTATCCATTATTCCTTGTCTGGCCTACAAGCACTTTAGAAAATAGCTTGACCCCTCCTCTCTGTGGCAGCCTCTCAAATATTGGAAGACTGCTATCATGTGTCCTCTGGTCCAGCTCTTCACTAGACTAGCCATGTCGTGTTTCTGTAACTGTTCTTCGTATGTTTTATCTCCAGTCCCCTAGTCATCCTGGTTGCTCTTCTCTGTACTTTTTCTAGAGTTTCAACATCTTTTTTATAATGTGGTGACCAAAACTGGATGCAGTACTCTAGGTGTGGTCTTACTAAAGCTTTATAGAGTGGTATTAGTACCTCACTTGATCTCGCTTGTAACCCTCTGCGAATACAACTTAGGAATGCATTAGCTTTGGGGGCTGCTGCTACACACTGCTGGGTCATATTTAACTGGTTGTCCACTAAGATGCCAAGATCCCTCACACAATTACTGCTATTGAGCCTGGCTTCACCCAGTCTATATGTGTACTTTTGGTTTTCTTGCCTAAACAAAGAAATACTCTTTCATGATAAGCCCCATATATTTTGTCCATTGTCACTCACCAGTTTCCTGAGAAGACAATTCATATCACCTTCTCCTTGTAATGCCGAGGTTGCAACTGTAATGACAAGTGTTCTAAATTAAAAGAGTAGCTCTTCTGAGATTTGTTTTTCTTTTATCTGATCCTCCTACATGAATATATAGCTATTAACAAATAGCTATCTTAAGACATAGCTTTCCCATGATATGTCATAAGATATTGCAGAGAATTTTCACTCATAATTTTCAGGTGATGTTCCAATCTATACAGTAAAAGCTAACAAAAAATATGAGTACAAAAAGAAATGACTAATATTCTAGGAAATGAAGGGCCTTTATTGTCTAGAAATACCACTGTCCAGAAAATTATATATCAGTTACATTATATTTTGCATTAGATGCCAACCAAGTCATTTAAGTATAGTGTGTCCCATGTAACTATAACTTAGGAGAAAATGTAGTTCAGTCTGTATCCAAGAATTGCCAACTTTTGAGTTAGGTAAAATCAAGAAACAGGAAAAATCCATGAATAGAGTTTCTGTCTGGCCTATCTTACACGGAACATTATCAAGACAGAATTATGTTTAGCTTCTTTATCATTCTTCCCACTTTTCCAGAACTGAGTAGCCACTTCCCTTCCTCAGTTGCTCATTTATTCATTCATGAAGATTAGACTCTTTTACAAAAATAGTTACTGATTTATTTACCAGTTCTGTTGTAATGAAAATCAGATAGAGATAGTATAAATGGAGAAAGGCTTTGTTCCATTTAAAGTAGTTTAATTGGGCAATTTTAACACTTATTTTTTTATCTATAATCTCTACAAACACCGTATTAGGATATATCAGCATATCAGATTCATTGGGATCTGGCCAGAGTTAGTTGGAATATATGAAGAGTCCACGTGAGGTGTCTTATCCAAAAATACATCAAAACCACAACTGTACTTCCCACTCAAAAGAAATTAAATTGTGAAATATTCTGCTGACTCTGTAAGGGACCAAGGTAATGCGAGGTGAAATAAGAAACTGTCATCAACTCTTTATCATAGAAGTGAACAATATAGGTTTAAGTTTCATTGGATTACTGACTTCATTCTTTTAATGATGCAGAGAAATATTTAAGAAATATTTATAATTCCTGGTTAAAGAACTGGAGGTGGGGCTTTTGAGAAAAACATCCAGTTTGTGGTGTGCTTTCTGTGTATCTTTTTATAGCAAAATCACTTGCAAGTTCAAGTGTTCCCTTGCAAGTAGATGTTTCTATGACTGTAAGACATCCATGTGAATGCTGTTTGCTGAAGTTCTGTTTTTGGATGCTTTTTATATGATTTGTCAATGTAGGAATTTCTTTTAAAAACCTGATTTAAATAAAAAAAAATCTATCAATCATCAGCAGTTTCATGTCAGGTGTTCAAAAGACAATATTCCATTCTATGAAGCCAATTTTCCTAGCCAAATTCAGTCTAAATACTCTGTGCTCATTTTTTTTGCTTAATTATCTCATATCTTGCAACCACTTTGGTGGTTCCTTAATGTAACTCTGATTATCTTAATTCTAAGACCTGTTTTTCCAGGACATCTTGGAGCTTTTTGTTCTTTTGCATACCATATGAGAATTTATTGCTGATTAAAGTTCTTGACTCATTTAAGAATTGTGAAACAACTTTCATTAGTACAGTGGTTCTCAACCTGTGGGTTGTGATTCCTTTGGGGGTCGAACGACCCTTTCACAGGGGTTGCCTAAGAGTCTAGATTCTAGAGCATATCTTTGGTGCAACATAGCTAGTAAATCAAAGGCAATAGGATTCTGTTCCCATCAGTGGTGATTTTCCCATGCAGCTGTTAGGAATATAAGTCATCTAACAGGTATTTGGGTTAGAAATATCTAAACCAGGATAAACATTTTAATCTTTAAGAAAATGCAAAACTGTAATTAGGTGTGGTTTCTCAAATGGCCATAAGATGGAGCCAGAAACCTGGTTTGTCTTAGTCTGAGTCTCAGAAGAGAGTTTGAGTGTATCTCTATTTCCTTCTGTTGGAAAGTATTGCCATTGCTCCATTTCTTCTAATTGACTGATATTACTGGATTTAATGTAAGTCTGATACTGAACTGTTTTTGACACTGGAATTTGATATTTGGATTATCCCTGGATGAAAACTGACTTATTTTACTTGTGAATGACTTTGGACTGCCTATTTTGGATGTAAAAACCTAGAAGTAAAAACCTACATTTACTGTACAGTGTATCTGTGTGCTGTATGTGTATTATTCAAACACTACTCTCAAAATATGTATGCGCTCATTCTCCTAATAGGGAATTATATATATGCATGAGTTTATCCAATTGGGTGGCAAAGCGCATCTTCGCTTTGCCTTTTTGGTAAGATGTTGATTGACTCGGGGACAAAACTTTGCAATAAGAGAAATCAAGGCCAAGGGAAAAGACTGACGTCTTCGGACCTGGAGTGTCACTTCTCCTACCTTTTTCCAAGATGGTGGCTGAGGGAATATAGGATGCCAGGGATCCCAAGTTCGAATCCCTAACACTCTACTTCCTCTCCCCCAATCACAAGAGCAGCTTTGACACCCATGGGGCTGCTCTGGAAATAGACTGGGGGTCCAGGAAAGGAAGGGGAGAGCCTTGCCAAAGGATGTCCCTTCCTCCCGCATTTGGGTGGGAGGTCATCCCGTGTGGCTCCCGCCCTGCAAGGCAAGGCAAGGTGAGGAGGATAGCCAGTTTCAGCATTTCAGCCCAAGGCCGAGTCTCGGTGGTCTTGTTCAGCCTTGCTTCGAGGTGATCTTTGGGTGCCCAGAGGGCAATCCCGGCCAAGGTCCAAGCAAGGGACTTCAGAAAATGCACCCTGAGAACGGCCTTGCCTTTTTAGCCACTCCACACCCCACTCCTGACTCCCATCCACTCCAGACTCTCCACCCAGGCTCAGGGACATCCACAGGTACCCCCAAGGAAGTCAAGGTTGGAGCCACTATGGGGCTCCTCTCGTTTCTGACCCATAAGGAACCGAGCCCCCCCCCTCTTTCAGAGGACCCTGCAGCTGCCACGGCTCTCCTTCCTCCTTTTCCTTCTGGGCTCCACTGTGCTTAAGCCCCAGGCCAGTCCTGAGGTCTCCTGACCTGCTTTCCTAGCCCCCATCTACCCTCCCTGCCCCACTGCTTGCCCCCCCACTGAAGGGCCCCCATTGGCCCCACAAAGACAGCCCTGCGGCTCTTCCCATGGCCTCCATTGAGGAACATATAGCCCTTATACCAGCAGTTATATTAAGACTGTTACCCATGCTACACCATGCTTCAAGACAAAATTTCATTTTTGTGATTAATCACTATGCTTTAATGTTCAATTTGTAACAATGAAAATACATACTGCAAATCAGATATTAACATTATAATTCATAACAGTAGCAAAATTATAGTTATGAAGTAGCAACGAAAATAATTTTATGTTGGAACTGTATTAAAGGGTCATGACCAGGGGTGGGTTTCTACCGGTTTGCACCGGTTCTATAGAACTGATTGTTAACGTCACCAGTAGTTCTAAGGACTGGTAAAACTGACCCCTGCTTGGCCCCACCCCTCTCCGCCACCCCTACGAGCCAAAAACCAGTTTTTACTGCACATGTGCAAAAATCCCTTCCTCATTCTTTCCCGCCTGCCCCTCCCTTCGCTGTCCTGGCCCCCGCCCCATCCGCCATACCAAAGTAAAAAACCCCAATTTTTATTTAAAAATGGGTTTCTTTTACTGCGCACATGTGAAAATCCCTTCCGCATTCTCCTCCGCCCGCCCCTCCTTTCGCTGCCCTGGCCCCCATCCCATCTGCCTCTCCAAAATAAAAAAATGGGTTTCTTTTATTGCGCATGCGCAAAAATCCCTTCCGCATTCTCCCCCACACCCCTCCCTTCTCTGGCCTGGCCCCCGCCCCATCCGCTATTCCAAAGTCAAAAAACCCGTTTTTTAAAAAATGTTTTTTTACTGTGCATGCACAAAAACCCCTTTCTCATTCTCCCCGCCCTCCCTGCCCTGCTCCTACTTATAACACATGTGCACTAATTACAAAAATTTACCCACATGGTGCCATCGCTCACAGCAGCAGCAGCTGAGCCAGCCAGCGGGCTAGCCAGGCAGCTGTCTGTCCCTGCCTGACTTCTGCCGCCTGCTGAGTGAGGCCAAGTTGCAAGCCCGGTCACCACCACTGGTAACTGTCCTCACCCAGCTGGCCAGCCTGCCTTGCCCTGCCTGCCTCCTGCCGCTACCACTAGCTGTCCTTGCCCACCCAGACTGCCTACCCTGCCGCCGGCCTCCGAAGATGCAGATCTTCCATCCCAGTCCTCTACCTACCATCGCCAATCTTGGTCGCCTGCCCCCATCTTCCCTCGACTGCAGCCTCCATCGTTGCTGTCTTGCCTTCCCACCACTGATTGGTAGTGAGGAGGCAAAGCAGCAGCTCCTGCTGGCCTGGTTCCCTACCCCCTCTTGCCACCACCAGCCAACTCCCAGGCCCGGCGCCACTGCCTCACCCGCCGCAGACCAAAGGTTGCTGCCTTCCCTTCCCACCACCGATTGGTAGTAAGGAGGCAAATCAGAAGCTCCTGCTCGCCCGGTCCCCTACGTCCTCCTCCACTTTTTTGGTAAGTTGCTTTTTTATATTTATGTATTAATTTTTTTACTATCCGTTTTTGTTTTTATTAATCATAAAAATAAAGCATATACTAAAGAAATAAATAAACACATAAATAAAAATTATTTTACTATCCATCTTGATGTTTCTTTAAGCAAAGGAGAAACATCAAGACGAATAGTAAAATAATTTTTATTTATGTGTTTATTTATTTCTTTAGTATATGCTTTGTTTTTATGATTAATAAAAACAAAACAGATAGTAAAAAAATAAATACATAAATATAAAAAAGCAACTTACCGAAAGGGAGATAGGCAACTTCTTGTTACATTGATGTTATACATTATCTGTTTCTGCTTAAATCAATATATAGCAACATCAATGTAACAAATGACATTTTTTAAATAAAAGAGTTTTATTTTTTTTAAATATAAACAAAAACATAAAACATAAACCATCTTCAGTTACATAGTGTGTTGGTTGGTACAAATCACTTGTGTACAATCTCTGCAGTCTTTCCTTTCTAATTTGCATTAATCCTTATATCATGCTAAGCAATTGGCCACTAAGCAAGCACCTGGTCATTAAGTGAGGACTACTTAAATTTGGGTTGCCAGCCACATGGCCACCTGCCTGGGCCTTGCCAGGGCCTCCTCAGGCCTTGGAAACTGGCAAAAAGCACTTGCTAAGCAATTGACCACTAAGCGAGCACCTGGTCATTTAGTGAGGACCACTTAAATTTGGGTTGCCAGCCACATGGCCACCTGCCTGGGCCTTGCCAAGGCCTCCCCAGGCTTTGGAAACTGGCAAAAAGCACTTGCTAAACAATTGGCCACTATGCGAGCACCTGGTCATTAAGTGAGTACCACTTAAATTTGGGTTGCCAGCCACATGGCCACCTGCCTGGGCCTTGCCAGGGCCTCCTCAGGCCTTGGAAACTGGTAAAAAGCACTTGCTAAGCAATTGGCTACTAAGCAAGCACCTGGTCATTTAGTGAGGACCACTTAAATTTGGGTTGCTAGTCACATGGCCATGCCCCCCCCACTCACATGACCAGGTAGCCATGCCCACCCCACTCACATGACCACATAGCCACGCCCAATCACAAGCCACTCCCATCCAAGACACATGACCACAAAGACACACCCACAAATTAGGCCACGCCCACAGAACCGGTTGTTAAGAAATTTGAATCCCACCCCTGGTCATGACATTAGGAAGGTTGAGAACCCCTGCCTTAATGTATTTTTTTTATTTTCATATATCATATGTTTCAGCATATAACTCTTTTTTGAAATAAGCAACATTGGGAAAGAAGAAATGATGAACAAAAGTTAAAAATAGAATACTGGGACTAAAACCAAATAATGTTTAACTAAATCAAATTTATATTTACATTATTGTCATTGCTCTGCATATTCATAGATGTCCAGGGGAGTGGAGGCGGGGAATAAGAGAGGGTAACTAAAATGTACTTAATTATGAGAACTCTCATCAAGATTCTTCTGTGGGAAGAAATTTTGTCATTTTAGTATTGTTGGAATTAGAAAGAATGCCTACATTGTTTTGTTTTCTAAGTTTCATCATACTCTTTTCTGAGAATCCTGCCC
Organism: Pseudonaja textilis; assembly: GCF_049901715.1. Taxonomy (NCBI): domain Eukaryota; kingdom Metazoa; phylum Chordata; class Lepidosauria; order Squamata; family Elapidae; genus Pseudonaja; species Pseudonaja textilis. Next base: position 42,902,076 of record NC_141993.1, read on the forward strand.
CTTGTTCCACATAGGTTTATTGGCCTTCTCTACACTCTCAATCTATTCATTCTTACTTTATATATTTCCTTCACAATTTTATCCTCATTCAATTCATTCTACATGACCAAGCACTGCAATATATTTTTCTTCTATTGGACATCAATGTTTATATTTAATCTATATTCATTCAGCACCTCTCTATTGTTGCTTCTGTGTCCCCATTGTATTCAATGATAGTATAGAGGTCAAAGTTTCTGGCAAGAGGTTCACCTTCACCATGGCACTTGTTGATCAAAGCTTCTGATTACTATGAAACATTTATAACCATGTTTTGTACTGGATTATTACTGAGAACTAATCCATTTCTATTATAATTTCACTGGATGGGGGCTTGTTTGGGGGAAATATCTTAACATTTCCTCCTTGTCTTTTACTAGCATCACTTATTTTTTTATATTTGTCAATTGCTTACAAGATAATAGGTATAAGTAAAAACATTGTTATGAATACATGGATACATATAAGAAAAATAAAAAATATATAAAAGAAACAATAGGACAGGGACGGTAGGCACGTTGGTGTGCTTATGTACCATTAGATTAAATTAAATTGAATTCTGTATGTATCCTCTCAAATAGAGCAGTTTTAGAGGAAGATGAAGGTTTCCAAGGAATAGATTCACCCATCCCCACATATCAGCCAGCTTGCATGTTAATAAACTAGTACTATTTGTTAAGTTTGAGCAATGAGAGGCTGAACCAGAGCATGAGTGCAACAGTACTTTATTTTACAAATAAAGGGCTGACCGTGCTTGCCAAGCCTGGAACTGGCTCGCAGCAATCAGCAACCAGTTGGACCCCGCAGCCTGCTTTTATAGCTGGCTGCTGGGGAGAACCAACCAATGGGAATGGGGGAATATCGCCCACACAAAGTGAGTGGACCTGAGTGAGAACTCCTTGAGTCCTCAGGACATAACACCCCTTCCCCCCAGATGCGAACACGCATAGTCCTTGAGGTAGACGGGGGGTTTGTGTTGGCGCCCGGAGCGGCGCAACTCGGGAACATTGTCTGTCTGTTCGGTATCAGTCTGTGACGGTTGAGCCGGCATAGTGTCGCCAACACTCTCTCTGGACTGGGCATCCTCGGAAACCACCGGGTTGGTTACTGGGGTCGAGCTCTCGTGGGTTGGATCAGGTTGGTCAACTCTCTGGGCGCTGTTGTCCGAGTTTGGGCTGACCGGAACGACCGCTGGCGCAGACTGGTCGCTGGGTGCGGTGTGGCTGGACGGCGGATGAGACGGTTCCTCTTCGACTGGAGACTCTGGATTCTTGTTTGTGAGGTTGCTGAGGCGCCTTCTGAGCTGGTCTATGTGTCTCCTCCAGACGCGACCATCCTCCAGCCTGACTCTATACGATCTCGGCCCGGTGACGGCGATGACCTCGCCCGGAATCCAAAGTGGGTCTCCAGCGAAATTCCTAGCGAATATCGGCTCCTGTAACATAAAATGTCTAACCCCGAAGTGGAAGCGAGGGAGAGTCAGGGCAGTATTGTGGGTGCAGTCTATCTAATACAGTCCTCAGGCGCCGGCCCATCAGAAGTTCCGCTGGGGACTTATTGGTGACTGCACAGGGGTTGAGTGCTGGCTCATCAGGAACCGTGAGAGTTTGTGGTGCCAGTCATCTCTGCCAAACCTAGCGAGGGCCTCTTTGGTGGTCCTGACGGCCCTTTCAGCCAACCCATTACTCGCAGGGTGAAATGGGGCTGTGAAAATGTGGCGAATGCCTGGGTTGGTTGCAAACGGCTGAATTCTACTGATGCGAACTGTGGGCCATTATCGGAGACCAAGGAGTCGGGTAGTCCATGTGTAACGAACAGGCGCGTTAACATGTTGGTGATTGCTAGTGTGGTGGTCGTGGATAGCTGTGCCACGTCTATCCATTTGGAATAAGCGTCCACGACCACTAGGAACATCTTTCCATGCACGGGCCGGCCAGATCGATATGGATTCTAGACCAAGGGCGCTGGCGCTCTCCCATCTGGTAGGGGTGGCGATGGGGGAGCAGGGACGGGATTCCTGGCAAATGCTGCAGGAACTTACCCAATTGACAATGTCCTCGTCTAGACCCGGCCACCACACGTAGCTGCGTGCTAATGCCTTCATTCTCACAATGCCGGGTGTCCTCGTGCAACGCCTCCAGGACTCGGGTACGCAGCGAGGTCGGAATGACCACTCGAGTGCCCCACAGTAGACAACCCTGCAAACTGGACAGCTCCTGCATGCGAGTCTTAAAGGGTGCGAATTTGTTATCAACGTTGCCTCCCGGCCACCCCTCCTCACCCAGTCGAGCACCTGGGCGGCGTTTGGTCTGCCTTGGTTTTGGCGGCGATGTCAAGGGCGGTGATGGGCAGGTCCAACTGGGTGATTTCGAAAATGGCATTGACAGGAGCTGGGTCTTCAGCCGGAGCGGGTAAGGGGCAGCGACTGAGAGCGTCAGCGTGGGATAGAGTTTTGCCGGGCGGTGGATAAGTTTGTATGAGTAGGCCGCTAGGAAAAGTGTCCACCTTGTCATCCTAGGGAGAGGACTTGAGGTGTCTGTTTGTCGCTGGCCAGTAGGCCCAGGAGGGCTTATGGTCGGTGACCAGTTCAAGAAGTGGCCAAAAGGAATTCGTGAAACCTTTTCACGGCTGCAACAGCTGCTAGGGCTTCCTTGTCTATTTGGCTGTAATTTCGCTCCATGGCCGAGAGCGTCCTGGAGAAAAAGCGATGGGGGCCTCGGCGCCATTGGCGAGTCGGTGACTAAGGACCGCCCCAATTCCAAAAGGGGATGCGTCTGCTGCCAGTACTAAAGGAAGGTTGGGGTCGAATGGATGAGCACTGCCTCTGGCGTAAGTAGTGATTTGACGGCGTTAAACGCCTGGTCTTCTTTGTGCCCCCAGTGCCACGGTGACTTTTTGTCTAGTAATCTGTGTAGGGGTTCGGCTACTGAGGCTTTATGGGGCAAGAAGGATGCATAAAAGTTTAGGAGCCCCAAGAAAGCTTGTAGCTCCGTTTTGGAGGTCGGTGTGGGAGCTTCGTGGATCGCCCTAACCTTGGACTCCAGGGGGTGAATGCCAGAGGCGTCAATTTTATAACCCAGAAAGTCCACCTGTCTAGTGGCAATGGCGCATTTTTCTTTTTTTTAACTTGAGGCCATGCTGTCTGAACCTCTCTAACACTGCTCGCACTCTCTGGAAGAGTTGGGGTCTGTCCCTGGCCGAGACCAAGATGTCGTCGAAGTAGGGTACTACACCAGGGAGGCCCTGTAAAATCCGCTCCATGAGGGACTGAAAAATACCCGGGCAACACTTACGCCAAATTGGAGGCGCTTGCATCGGAAGGCACCCCTGTGAGTGACGATGGTCTGAAGTTCCGCTGTTTGGTTATCAACAGGAACTGTTGATATGCTTGAGACATGTCCAATTTAGCAAAAATACTGCCCGGTTCGAATGTGTGCAATAAGTGCTGAATGACGGGCACGGGTAGGCGCTAACTTGTAAATATTTATTGATTGTTGTCTTGTAGTCCGAGCAAATTCTCAGGCTACCATCTTTTTTGAGGGGTGTGACAATGGGCGTCTCCCACTTGGCGAAATCTGTTGGCTCAATGACCCCTTGTTTTAGTAGTTTATCCAATTCAGCGTCTAGTTTTGGTCGAATAGCAAATGGAACTCTACGTGGTTTTAATCTGATTGGGACTGCCTGGGGGTCAACGGTGAACAAGATGGGGGTTCCATTATAACACCCCAGCTCCTCGCTGAACACATCTGCGTAGTCAGCGAATAAGGAGTCAGTGTCTGAGGTTGAGACAGCATGGACTCCTGTTAACCCTAGGCCGAGGTGGGGAAACCAATCGAGCCCCAATAAGGTGGGTAGATTGCCGTTAACTACCACTAGAGGTAGGTGGCCTTTAAAAGCTCTAAAACTGACAAAGAACTTGCCTCTGCCGATCACGGGAATGGCCTTCCCTGGTAGTCCTTCAGACCGAACTGGCACCTCTGAAGCCGGGTAGTAGATAGGCTGGGGTGGAGTCTCTTGAGGGTGTTCCACGAGATTATTGAGAGCGCTGACCCTGTGTCAACCTCCATGTGGCACGGTTTACCTTCTAGGGAAACGGAGAGAGAAATTTACTAACAGTGTGGCAAGTACGCCTGGCAAGGCGGTGTGTGCGACAGTTTAATACTTGCCTCTGTGGTCCCGAGTGCGAGGACGGGGGTCTGTGTGCAGTGCCTTGGGGGGCTTGGCAGACTCTCGCAATGTGCCCCTCTTATGGCAGTTGTTGCAAACGGCTCCTTTAAACTTGCAGGTGGCCCTTTGATGTGATCCCCACAGGCTAGGCACAGTGTGATGTGCTTGGGTGGACCGGTGTATTCTTGTTTGGCCCCTACCTGCGACCGTCTGTCATTGGTGAGGCGGTGGACATCGTTCTCATCGTTGTGGGTTTCCTCCGCTTCCACCTCTTCGGAATGGACTGGGAATGATGCTAGCTTGGCACTTGGGCCCTGAATTTCGGTGGCTGAGTTCGTTGCTAGCTCGGCTGCTAGGCCTCCTCTACGCTTGCGCGAGGTTGAGGTCTTTTTAGCTAGCAGTCGCCTCTGTAGGTTGAGATCCTTGACCCCACAAACTAATTGATCGAGGAGCATGTCCTCCAGGTATGTTCCAAACCCGCAGTGCAGGGCTGCTGTTCTGAGGCGGCCATATATTGATTGATGGTCTCCTTACTTGATTGCTTCCTCATACGGAACGTGAACCTCCTAGCGATTTGTGAAGGCCTGGGAGCGTAGTGGTTAGTGAGGATCTCAAGCAACTCGGACCACGGAACGTTTTTCAATTCTCTCGGCGCTACGAGTGCTGCGGCGGTATCGTAAACGGTGGCTCCGCAGTAGATTAGGAAATAGGATTTTTCCGATGCTCTCCCGCATCCGCCAGGCCGACCGCATCGATGTAATGATTGAAACGGTTCTTATACGATTCCCACTTCTCTTCGTCTGGTTTAAACGCCGGGAATACTGGGTTGGAACTCATCGTGCTGGAACGGCTGGGCTACCTGCGGAAAAAATCTCTCTGGGACTACAGCGCTCGTGAGTTACTAGTGATATCAGCTCTGGAGAGGTTTTTGCTACCCTCTCTTTCTCTCTCTGGGTTACCACGTTGGCTGCTAGCCGTTGGAGGTGTCTTGATTCGCGCCAAAAAAGTGGGCGTTAGTGACTCTCTACAGCGCTGTGCTGTGATTCCTACTGGCTCGAAATTCAAATGACACCGTTTGAATTTCGCGCCAAATGCAGAGCGGCTGCGGCTCGCAGCGCTTCACTTTCCCCGTAGAAGGGCTAACAAGCGGCTACAGACGCTTCTAACTTTTTGAATCAGACCGCTTTCTCTGGCTGCGGATCTGCGTTTGCTCTTTTTGATCGCTCGTTTTGTTAGCTGACCGCTCTCTCTGGCTGCGGATCAGCGTTTCCTCTATCGCCAGCCGATCGCTCTCTCTGGGCTGCGGATCGGTGGCTAGTGACTCAGCGGTTGCAAGGTGCATCTGGTAGCCATCCCACCTTCGTCGCCAGTGTTAAGTTTGAGCAATGAGAGGCTGAACCAGAGCATGAGTGCAACAGTACTTTATTTTACAAATAAAGGGCTGACCGTGCTTGCCAAGCCTGGAACTGGCTCGCAGCAATCAGCAACCAGTTGGACCCTGCAGCCTGCTTTTATAGCTGGCTGCTGGGGAGAACCAACCAATGGGAATGGGGGAATATCGCCCACACAAAGTGAGTGGACCTGAGTGAGAACTCCTTGAGTCCTCAGGACATAACACTATTGTTAGTCTTTGGCCAGCTCTACATAGGAGTTAGAATCAGTTCCATATCTTCTTTCTTTTTATAACTCAGATAAACTGAGGTTCTGCCTCTGGTTTATTTGAAAAATGGAGTAAGGCTAGTTTTCCCTTTTGAATGATGTGGCTGTAAAACATTTTTAGACTGATTCTACCTTCTCCACTCACCCAAATTTCTTTTCTTGATTTCAGTCTATAAGCATTATTTAGAATAGAAAAGAATCCTGACAGTATTTCTTCCTCAAACTGCTGCAGCAGGAGTAGGTTGTGTATCTAGGCTTGTAGCCCTGACCTCCTCTCTCTACAAACATAGAGACACACATACCACAAGAAGATGGGAATAATACTTTGCAACTAAAAACAAACAAACAAACAAAAAGTAGGAATAGGAGCACTTTCTTTCTTTAAAAGCACCAGGGTTCTCTTTTCCCATCTGCAGTTTAATTTATTTCTATTTTGACCCAAAGGGGTAGTGAGACAAGTGTAGTTCTTCCAGTTTTTTTTCAGAAGTTACCCACTGGCTGGATAATGGATTTTGTCATCTCTTATCAGTCAACTAAAGTGACCTATGACTGACAGATGATGTTCCCTATCTTTTCCCAGCATTTTGAAATCTGCAGGACCAAGGATGATTGCATTCAGAAGTTTTGTAAGGGACTAGGAAATGGGGAAAAGTGGAAAGATATTGTTATAAATTGTTATAAATATGACAACTTAGCCCAGACGTCACAAAACTGGGCAAGTCACTGCCTTTAATAAAATCATTATAAATTATTATAATGTGGAAAATTCTTCTTTCAATTTCCAAGATTCTATATTCCAAGAACCCTAGTGTCACAATGGTTAAAGTACAATATTGCAGGAAAACACTGACCACAATTTAGAATTGGATCCAGATGGGGCTCAAGGTTGACTCAGCCTTCCCTCGTTCAGAGGTCAGAAAAATGAGAATCCAGCCTATTGGAGCCAATATCCAAATAATGCTTCTACTTTGTAAACTGGCCAGAGTATACTGTAAAGTGCTTTGAGGCAGTATATAGGCCTTATTGCTATTGCTATATTTACCTCAAGATTGGCATTTGATATATTTCTGAAATCTAGATTTTATTTCATTAATCCTTCCTAATTGTGTGGTGCTTGATACATGATGGCTATAAGATATTAGGAAAATATGTATTTGACTTAAGAAGACACAAATAGGCAGGAGGTGTCAACATTTCATTTTGTCATTTCTTTAACTATGATTTGGCTACCATTTTGTAGCCCCTCAAAATCCAGACCTTTGAAGAACTATGACAATATAATATATATATAAAAATATCAATAGACAAAAATGATTAATAAGATATGAAATTAGGCCAGATAACAGAACAATATATGCAAAAACACAAGATGGAGCTCCATCAGGGGTGGGATTCTCCTGGTTTGGACTGATTCGGGTGAACCCCTAGCTCTGATGATCAGCTGGCAGCAAACTGGTTCACTCTGAAGATCATGTGGGTCCACCTGTCTGCCCCTGCACTGTACCTATATCCTCTCAGCTGATTGACACGGCAGAGCGGATTGCTGCTCCTTAGCTGTGTTACTCCCCAATAGTATCATAGCAGGTAAGTTTTTTTGGAATGCTTTTCACACATGTGTAGCATGTGTCAGGCATGTGCTCGTGCAAAGCACACAATCACCGAACCGGTTGTTACATTGGCAGCATCCCATCACTAGCTCCAGCCACCCTAATCCAAACTATTATATTTTAAAGGCTTTTCAGAATTCCATAACATTCTGGATTCCATAAATTCTATAAAGCCACCTGGTTTTCAGGGGTACCAGAAGAAGTATGCTTTCAGAATCCTAACAAATGGCATTGATTATTTGAAGATATTTGGACTGCACCAACTCTCTTGGCTTGTACGAGCTGAGCAGAAACTGCAGTGAGGCAGTCCTTGCAAGTTTAAAACTTACAAAGCAGAGTTTTCAAGTGAGCATGCTAGTCAAATATTCATCAAATATTGAATCTGAACAGAGGATTAGATAGATAGATAGATAGATAGATAGATGATAGATGATAGATAGATAGATAGAACATAAATAGTGAATAAAAATCCAAGTTGATTTGATATATAGAAATGTATATAGAAATGACAAATTAAAACAAAATATATTGATTTCAAACAAAACATAAAAAAATAAAATCATAGATGACAGTCCAGGGTTGATTTTGTTATATTTCCAAAACTCCTGAATAATTTTTAATTTTCAGAGACCTCTTTGGGTCTTCCTGAAGTCTCAATAACTTTGGTTAATTTCTTAAATCAAACATGATCAAGTTGATATTTCTTATGCCTTCATATAGATAGCACTTAGACTTCACAGTGCTTTATAGCCTTCTTTAAGCAGTTTACAGAATCAGCATATTGCCCCCAACAATCTGGGTCCTCATTTTACCAACCTTGGAAGGATGGAAGGCTGAGCCTGGTGAGATTCGATCTGCAAATTGCAGGCAGCTAGCAGTCAGCAGAGGTAGCCTGCAGTACTGCACTCGAACCACTGCACCACTGTGGCTCCTATATAGATAGTATATAGATAGATAGATATAGTATAGTAGTATAGTATATAGTATATAGTATATAGTATATAGTATATAGTATATAGTATATAGTATAGTATAGTATAGTATAGTATAGTATAGTATAGTATAGTATAGTATAGTATAGTAGATAGATATACTATATGCTGTAGATAGTAATCCAGAGTAAACAAAATTATATATAGTTATTAAGTGTTATTAACTAATGCAATTGTTACTATTTTTGCTTACTTAGGTTACAGGATTGCTTGCTTCTCAATGGAATATCCCCATGTTTGGGTTTGTTGGCCAAACAACTAAGCTGAGCAACTCATTTTTTTATGACACTTACATCAACCTTGTCTCACCAGTGTACCTGATAGGAGAAGTGCTGCATAAAACACTTCAATATTTTGGGTGGAAATATGTTGGTCTCTTTGGAAGTTCATATGATGCATTTACATGGGGTGAAACAGAGGAATTATGGACAAGTATAGAAAACCAACTTAAATTCAATATGAACATAACGGCGAAGGTGAGATACAACACAAAAAACCAAAGCCTCCATGAAGAGAAATTGAACTATATATCATCTGTTGCCAGAAGTAAGTTTCAGAAGAAAACAAAACGTAATTAGTATAAATTACAAAAATACCTAAATTCTTTGGAATAAAATAAGATAATAATATTTAATTTTCCTGATTATTATTTTTAAAGAGTTGGAGAGTTACATGATTATGTCTTTCCATCTGTAATCAAAATTATTAATATAATGCCTAGTAATGAAAAGTAGATAGATAGATAGATAGATAGATAGATAGATAGATAGATAGATAGATAGATAGATAGATAGATAGATATAGATATAGATATAGATATAGATATAGATATAGATATAGATATATAGATATAGATATATAGATATAGATATAGATATACACACATATACAAACACACACACACACACACACACACACATTAGAATGCTAAAAATGTTTAAAGGAGTACAAATTCAGGTCTCTGATTAGCATAGACTTACATAGATATAATATAGATATAGACAGAGATAGATACATAGATACAGAGGATATATAAATGGATATAGATGATACAGATATACATATACACAATGCAGTAATTCATTCAATCTTAGAGACTTTTTGTAATCATGGCTGTATTTTAAGTACTCATAAAAGAATAAAAGAAATCTCTGATCTATAATCCTTACACTGATAGCTTTCATTCAGTAGCAGATTCATTCTTGCTATCTCAGTTCCACTTCTGTCAAAAGCTACAGATTCATTGCTGTCTATTTTCTCTGTCATTTTGATACTGTCCACATACTCTTGTTCCCAGCATCCTTCTCTTCCAAGCTGATTCATGACACATATTTAACCACTTTTATATTTAATATTTGCAAATATCTTTTGCATTATTTAATAAGATACACACAATCAAATCTCTACTTTTTGTGCATTGAATAGTAATGAATAAATTGTTTTGACTTTTTGTAATGCTATTGAGTTGATATCTGGTTGCTTCAAGTTTCCATTCTCTTCTGTATTAACTTTATATAAGAGACAACTAATTGTTTTAATTTCTTTGCAGTTATTGTTTTAATCTGCAATCCTTTGGATGCAAGATCCATTTTGTTACAGGCCAAAGAATTAGGTATGACAAAAGGACCATATGTGTTCTTTGTTCTTCAACAGTTTGAGGTAAGTAGCAAGTAAGTATTTTATTATCATGTTTAAAACATTTATTAGATTGCATAATTGGGCAAGAGCAACTATGGTTCTAATGCTTACCTTAGCTCATAACACAGAAATGAAATACCTACATTATAATATATAATCAAAAAGGGAAATGAGAGAATCCAATTCATCATGTGAGGGTTTCAATAACATGTTAAATAATTGTTTTAAGCAAGTAAAGACAAAAATCCCCTAGGTTTATGTTCTGTATTAACATTCTTGCAGACTCGCGTTCTGATTGGTCCACCAGGACCGCAACCTGATTGGTCCACTGAATGACTGTGATTGGAGCGCTAAGAATCTACCGCAATTGGCCGAGCCGATCGCGGGAGATTCAAAGCACTGCCATTGGCTGCCGAGCCGCCGGCCGGCTGTATAAAGCCAAGCGACTCGCACACTTTAGCTGTCCTTGTTCTGAAGCTACAATAAAGAGCTGATTGTTCATTTTCGCGTCTCGCCTCTTATGTGACCCGATCCACCGATCTAACACTGGCGACAAAGGTGGGATCGTGAGGCGAGGACCAACTAGCACGTGGCAAACGGTGCTCAACGACCTGCAAGATGGCCAGCACCCTGCCGCCCGCTCCGTTCGACCCAGCAACCGAAGACTGGGAGTCGTACATCGATCGCTTCCAGATGTTCCTGGAATGCAGCAACCTCAAGGACGCCAACGGCCAGAGGAAACGGGCAGTGTTTCTAACACACTGCGGCCCCGCGGTATTCAAAATGGCCAAGGCGCTGGCAAAGCCCACCGACGTCAAGAAGATGGACTGGGCTGACCTCGAGCCCATCCTGCGCCACCATTACGCCCCTACCGTGCCCATTCTCATCCGTAGGCACGACTTCTACTGCCGAGATCAGTGCGAAGGCGAGACCATCAGCGACTTCGTGGCTCAACTGCGGAACCTGGGAGGCCCCTGCGAATTCCCCGACCTGGACCAGGCGCTTCGGGACCGAGTCGTCCTCGGACTCAGAGACCCCGTGCTGCAGAGCCGGCTGATGGCCAAAGGCAACATCTCCCTCGCCGACGCCCTCGCCGAGGCTACCGCCGCCGAGGCCACCCGCCAATCAGCAGCCTGGATGAGACAAGCCAACACGACTGAACGGCCACCGACCAATGAAGCGACCTCAGCCACCACGAAGCCCGGGGAAGCCAGCCGCCGAGAGACAACCACGCATCATGGTGACTTCGAGCCCCAATCCGACACCGAGGACGAAGACGAGGAAATTCATCGGCTACAGACCGAGCGCGACCGCCGGGACCGCAGGGGACGTAAGTCGGGTTTCCATTGCGCCGGCTGCGTTGGCGATCACCCCCGCTCCGAATGCCATTTCCTCGATGCCATTTGTCGGCATTGCGAGAAGCAGGGGCACATCGCCAAGGTGTGCCGGAACAAAAAGAGCTACAGCCCCCAGCGACGAGGAAACAGCCCACGATGACGAGACGGCACCCCCCCCAGGCACCGAAACCGCCCGACTGAGAGCCGGTGGAGCCACGACAACCGCAGCAGACGACTCAGCAAAGCACAGCGGCACGAGGAAACCCACCAGACGGTCGTGGCACTGTACATCGAGGACTAGCCCTGTGAGATGGAAGTGGACTCCGGGTCCTACCTCTCAATGGTCTCTTGGCGCACAATCAAGCGCCTAGTCCCGACCATCCGCCGCAACGAACTAGACGACCAGAAGCTAATCCTGAAAGACTACCAGGGAAACCGCATCCCTGTAGCCGGCATCGGGCATTTTAAGGTCACATTCAAGAACCGCACCGACATCTTGCCACTCACGATCGTGGACCAGGACCGCCCCAGCTTGCTCGGCCTGCAATGGTTCTCCCCGCTGGGCATCGAGGTGACGGGCATCCATCACACAGACGAGGCCGACTGGGAAGCGACCCTCATAAAAGAATTCCGAGAGGTTTTCGACAACTCGCTAGGCAAGTACCGAGGGCCCCCTATATCTTTCAACCTTAACCCCAACATCCCCCCAATCCGCCTCAAACCTCGGTGAGTGCCTTTTGTGCTCAAGCCGAAAATCGACGAGCAACTAGACAAGCTCGTCGCGCAAGGGGTCCTAGAGCCCATCGACCATGCCCGTTGGGAAATGCCCATAGTCACCCCCATCAAGCCCGATGGCTCCATAAGAATTTACAGGGACTACAAGGCCACCCTCAATCACGCGCTGCAGCAAAGCGCCTACCCCGTCCCAGTAGTACAGCACCTTCTGCACTCACTGGGGGGAGGCCGGGTCTTCGCAAAACTCGATTTGGCACAAGCGTATCAGCAATTGCCGGTCGATGCGGAGACAGCCGAAGCGCAAACGATTGTTACACACCGGGGGGCCTTTCGGTGCAACCGACTCCAATTCGGAGTCAGCGTCACCCCAGGAGTCTTCCAAAGCCTCATGGAAAGGCTCCTCCAGGGAATAAAAGGGGTGGTTCCCTACTTCGATGACGTGCTGATCGCAGCCGCCAACAGAGAACAATTGGAGACCCGTTTAAGGGCGGTGCTTAGCAAATTCAAAGACGCCGGCCTTAAAGTCAAAAGAAATAAATGCCAACTCCACACTGAGAGGGTCGAATTCCTGGGGTACCTCCTGGACCGGTACGGAATACACCCCACCGGGAAGAAACTCAGAGCCATCAAGGAAGCCCCCACACCAACAAACAAGGCGGAACTACAGGCGTTTTTGGGACTGCTTAATTTTTACAATGTTTTCCTACCCCAGAAGGCGATCGTGGCGGAACCCCTACACTGGCTACTTGATAAAGCGGCCATCTGGACCTGGGGGAAGCGGGAGGAGACTGCGTTCCAACAAACAAAAAACCTGCTGACATCGGACGCAGTCCTGATCCAGTATAGTGAGACCCTCCCGCTCACGGTAACTTGCGATGCATCTCCTTTCGGCATCGGAGCAGTCCTCAGCCACACCCTACCCGACAGGAAGGAAGGACCCATCGCCTTCTTCTCCAGAACGCTAGCCAAGCCGGAAAGAAATTACAGCCAACTGGACAAAGAAGCCCTCGCCATTGTCGCCGGAGTGAAAAGGTTCCACGAGTACCTTTACGGTAGGAACTTTTCTATCATTACGGACCACAAACCCCTGCTCGGGATACTCGCGGGGAACAAGGCCACCCCGAACATCCTGTCGCCCCGGATGACGCGGTGGTCCGAGTTCCTTGCCGCGTACTCGTACGAACTGTCACACCGGCCCGGCAAGAACATTCCGCACGCAGACGTACTAAGCCGGTCACCACTACCCGACCTAGACGACGACCCAGCGCCCACAACGACGACCCTGCAAATTGAGACCCTACCCAGCCCACTCTTAACCGCGCCAGACATTGCCCATCAAACAAATAAAGACAAACGGCTGGCGCGGGTATTGAGCTGGGTAGAGTGGGGGTGGCTGGAAAATGACGGCGGCGAACAGTTCAAAGCATTCCGAAACCGCCAAACGGAGCTGTTCTCACAAAGGGGGTGCATACTCTGGGGAGACCGGGTAGTCATCCCGGAAGTACTACAAAACAGAGTGCTGGCAATGCTGCACGAGGGACACCCGGGGATTGTCAAGATGAAAGCCCTGGCCAGAAGCTACGCTTGGTGGCCAGGGATGGACAAACAAATCGAGACATGGGTCGCCGGCTGCAGCAGGTGCCAAGAGTCGAGAGCCACCCCCCCCCACCGCTCCGATCCTGGAATGGGAAACCCCCAGAGGACCATGGTCACGATTACACATAGACTTCACCGGGCCAACCAAGGGGCATACATTCCTCATCACCGTAGATGCTTACTCCAACTGGCTGGAGGTAAGCACCATGAGGGCAACAACAACAGAAGCGGTCATCGACAAACTCAACAGACTCTTTGCAACACATGGGCTACCGGATGTCATAGTGTCGGACAACGGCCTACAGTTCATGGCGCTGGCATTTGAAAAATACCTGGCCGAACGGGGCATCAGACACGCCTTAACCTCGATGGCTCACCCGGCAGCGAACGGTAGGGCGGAACGGATGGTCCAATACACAAAAAAAACCATCCAAAAAATCGAAACCGGCGACATCCAAGAAAAAATAAACAAGCTACTCTTCATACAACACATCACGCTGAGCACAACCACGAACAAGACCCCAGCGGAGTTACTGATGGGAAGGAAACTGAGGTCCCCACTGGACCGACTACACCCCACCTACAACCCAGAGAAACCCCCAGACTCCTCCAGCCGGTACCGGGCGTTCAACATCGGGGACACGGTCTACGCAAAGAACTTCACGGGAGACCCCCTCTGGGTACCTGCACAAATAACACAGGTAACCGGGCCTCGATCATACAGACTCCAAACGCACGGACGGAAGGAGCTGGAAGCGGCACATCGACCAGCTACGGTCCAGACTAGCCGCCAACACCCCCGACGCCTCGGCAACAACAAACACGGAAAGCAGAGAGGAGGGAAGCCTCAACAACCAAGCTGGGGAGCGACAAAAGGCCGGAATCGTCAGCGGCACACCCCCAACGCATAAGCCGAACACCCCCACCAGAAGACAGCAACATTCAAATAAACCAGCCATACTCACCAGTAGACCTCGAACTGTCGCAGACGGGATCTTCACCTGGAAGGTACAGCCAAGCCAGCTCAACCAGCCCGGAAAGACCAAGCGAGAGCAACAGGAACTGCAACTCGACCAACCCAGGTAGTCCGGGTGGGAGTTGCGGCAACAGGCCCGGCTCACTCTTCCAGGCGGCTCCATCAACGAAGTTGAGAGCGACGCGGAGCCCGGCCGAACCGGCCGACAATCACACGCAGACTGAACCACGCAGGTCAACTAGACAGAGTCAGAGCCCCACCTACCTGCGCGACTACGTCACGACGCTGCGTCGGACGAAACCATGAGGGGAGGGGTGTTCTGTATTAACATTCTTGCAGACTCGCGTTCTGATTGGTCTACCAGGACCGCAACCCGATTGGTCCACTGAATGACTGTGATTGGAGCGCTAAGAATCTACCGCGATTGGCCGAGCCGATCGCGGGAGATTCAAAGCACTGCCATTGGCCGCCGAGCCGCCGGCCGGCTGTATAAAGCCAAGCAGCTCACACACTTTAGCTGTCCTTGTTCTGAAGCTACAATAAAGAGCTGATTGTTCACTTTCGCGTCTCGCCTCTTATGTGACCCGATCCACCGATCTAACAGTTTACCCACCAAAAACATTCCAGGTTCAAGTGTATCTGTTTTATGTAAGTGATATTTTGGAAAAGAATAGACTTATAGTGGTGTAAACTTTACACATGGCAGCAATTAACTTGATCCAAGATGGCATTGATGATGCTGCCTCAGTGAAATGCTCTCTAATGATTTCTTTATTCTTTATTATTCTCTGCAATTCACTATGGATTCATACTCACAAGACCATCTGCTAAGAAGTGAGCAATGTTTCTTTAAGGAACAGCTTTCTGATTTCTCACCCCCTATCTTTGCAAATTCTGAGGAGATTCTAACTAATTCCCCAGTTCTATGGATTACAACAAACAAAGGAAACAAGCGGCAGCACCAAGAAAAGGAGATGAAATAAAAGAGCGGGAATTTTAAATAGACTAAGGAATTGCGGGCGGGGGGAGAACCCCTCTCCCTTCAATCTTTCTGACTAATTTATGCTCACTGGCTAACAAGATGGATAAAATTTTCCTTTTAAATAGGTGCAATTCTGATTTCTACTATTCAGCAGTTCTCTGTTTTACTGAAACCTGGCTTAATACACAAATTCATGATGACAATACCATATACACTCCAGGATTTCAGATATTTAGATCAGACAGAATTGAAGATTCTGGTAAAATGAAGGGTGGAGGATTATGTTTATATATCAACAACAGCTGGTCTAAGGATATAACTATAATATATGAATTCTGTGATGAAAATTTAGAGTCCTTACATATAAACTGCAAGCCATTTTATTCTCCACATGAGTTCTCCTCATTCCTCTTAATAGCTGTGTATGCTCCTACACAAACTTGTGTAAACAAGACATTATGAACTCTTGCTGATCAAATTATGGAGGCTGAAGCCAAACACCCAGATTCCCTTCCCATCATTTTAGGAGATTTCAATGAAGCAAATTTAAGGAAAGAGCTCCCAAAATATTTCCAGCATGTAAATTCTCCCACCAGAGGCAAAAATACTTTAGATCACTGCTACACAACAGTAAAAGATGCTTATAGGTCTTTACCATGAGCAGCTGTGGGAAACTCTGATCACTGCATGATTCACCTTGTATTTGCCTATAGACAAAGACTTAAAACCATGAAACCAACAATTAAATCAGTGAGTACTTGGCCTGATGAGGCACAGCTGAAGCTCCAGGCTTGCCTTGATTGCACTGATTAGAATCTTTTTGAAGATACCTCTGCAGACCTAGGTGACCTCACAGATACTGTAACATTATATGTCAGCTTCTGTGAAGACTCATATGTACCAACATATTCTCCATAGCTATCAGAAAGATTTCATGAAGAATTAGGAGGACCTTTTCTGGATCTCTTCCTGCATATCAATTCTCTAAATGACACAGAGCCAGATTATTTGCAGGACTGCCTTTCCCTAAGACATATACCCATCCTACTAGGTCAAATAAAGTAGGTACACTTCTAATTCCTTCCCCTAAATATTGTCATCCAATGGAAGCTAGGAAGCATGGTTTTTTCATACTAGCCCCTGCCCTATGGAACATTCTGCCTTCTAACATTCAGCAGCCTCTTCCTTTTTATCCTTCCATAAATCTTAATACCAAGTGCTGGGATAACACTGCATAATTGCACATTAAAAGTTTGACTTGAAGTTGGGTCTTGATTGTTTTGAATGTTTTAATATTTTTTGATTTTATAGTTTTAATATGATTTATAGGCTGTTTTAACTTTTGGTTGAGAGCCGCTCAGAATTGGTTAGAAGGTGGGCGGCTACATAAATGTTTTAAATACATAAATGAATGGAATTAGATAATAGAATAGGAATTAAAAAAGTTCTTAACTATGCTTGATTGTTACAATTATTCACCATGTTATCATTATTTGTAATTTATGAAGCTACACTGGTCTTTTGGAGACTTCATATTATCCCTCATTCATGATATTGTGACTAAACATTAGTCACGTTAGGCTTTTTCCATTGAATAATTGTCCTCTCCTGCAGGTTTTAGGAATAGAAACTGTTAAATCTTTACCCCTAGAGAAATAAGATTGAATATGTGTGTGTGTGTGTGCATATTTATAAAAGCTAATTGTTTCAGACATACATAATACAACCCAGAATTCTTATTCCCTCAGGATCTCTTTATCGCACTTCTCTGTGTATTTGGTATTTTTATATTACCATTTAATGTGTGTGTGTGGGGAAGATACACCAAATGAATTGTGCCTATTAATTATAGAACTGATAATTTATCTCTCTTGTCTTCCAGGCCTACTTTTTGGAAGAGACTTGGGATCATGAAAACATCAGCATCTTAGATGCTTATCAGTCTGTTTTTTTAATAGCTCTAAGGTCTTACAGGGAGTATAGGAACTACTCTGATTTCATGAAGGAGCTCCATGACAAGCTAAAGAAAAAGCAGTCCTCATACAATTTATTTTCTTTACAAGAAGAGGTTATATTTACTGTATTAATTAAACATGTCCTTATTAAAAATATAGCTTAAAGGATTTTTTTTGTCATTCCCATGATTTGATTTGGTGCCAATGCTACCAAATCTGTACCAAATCATACCCAATATTTAACTATTAATCATCTAATTCAGGAGTATCAAACTTGCATCGTCACTGCATCATCACAAGATGTATTGTGACTTCCCCCCCTTTGGTAAACCTGGGGTGATGTGGCCAGCCCATGACACATCCAGTCCACCCCGATCTAATTCATCTCTAATCTGATGATTTCTAGTTGTTTGCTCTTCAACTTCTCACACCCCTTGTAGCAATTTAGCCTTGATTACTCCTAAATTTAGTGGGAACCAAGTTGGAAGAGGCTGATAAGGATTTTGTGAAATTTAAAATCATGCTCTGGTGAAATAATCAGAGTAAAAAACCGATACAAATTCAATATTCTTTGTAAGTAACAACATGGTAACTGTTGTTTTTCCTTACTCTTCACCAGTTTTAAAACAAGAGCAGTGATTCTTACTATGTTAGAATGACATGTTAAGTAATGTTAGTTAACTAATGTATCCCATCATCTTACCCACTTGCATTTTTTAGCAAAATTATTTCATTGGGTCAACCAAGGCCAATAAATTTGCTATTTTGGGAATTGTAAATTGGGATATGTATCTAAAGCTGGCAATAGATTTTGGAACAAACTGCAATAGTATGGGTTTTGCAAATCAAGGAAAGGTTAATGCTAAAAAATCTATCTTCTACCATACTATTAAAGAAGCAGAAACCCTGATCTCCAATCTAATTTGTAATCAGACAATTTTAAGGGGGGTATGCACCTCTTTTACCCCAGAAGTCCAAACTGTTTCATATATTGTATCTTTTTTCAGTTAAATTCTTATGCTGCATATCTTCATGATGCTGTTTTGCTTTATGCATCAACTGTAAAAGAAATGTCAGAAGACAAAAAAGATTTCCTTGATGGAAGGGCACTAATCAACACTTTAAAAGGCTACAATAAAACCCCTCTGTATGGTGAGCTTGTGTGTTAAGATTACAGTCATTGTAAGTTGACAGATCCAATAATACAACAACAACTTTGGCTATGGTTACCCAAACACAAAAATATAAAGAAGCTGGGATGGTGTCTAAATTAATCTATGTGATTAGTTTAAGTTTCTCATGCAAACCCAGAAAGTAGGCTGAGTAAACTTGATGTAAGCATATCATGGTAACTGTGTCATGTGAAGATTATATCTGAAAGTAGAATAATTTCTAAGGGATCCCCATACAAACAAGAATGGGAATATTTTTATAGCCATATTGCCCAATTGAGGTATTGAATATCAAATGTGAGCAGAACCAAAGGCAAAATGGGAAGGATCTGATTTGGAAATATTTTTTTCTCATTATTCACATGCTGTTTGTAATCAAACTATTTTTAAATGCAGAAGTAATAAAGCAATTCATTTTTTTGATTACTCCCATTGATTAATACTATTCTTGGAAATCTCTGCAGAGTTTGAAGATTCAGAAGAAAAGCCCCAAGAAAAATAGAATATATAAGAAATGTTTAAGCACCTGTATCTTGAATGTCTTTTTATTTAGGTATCACTGGTCCTGTGCACATTGATGAACTGGGTGAAAGAAAAATGGATTATTCTGTATATGATCTTCAGGAATCTGGAAATTCTACTAACTTCATTCCTGTTCTTAATTTTGATACTTACAGAAGAACATTAAGGTATTTCTGCCTGTATATATTTCATAATTACTCTAATATAATCTTTCTCATAGCATGAAAATATTATACATAAAGATTTAGTTTGTCAAGTACAATATATAGTTTTTTAATTCAGCTGTTGAAGGAGTAGCTTATTGTCTTTATTTTATGGAGCATGAATTTAGGCAAACTTCAGTCAGAAGCATAGTTCTTTTTATAGTTAGAGCAATCTGACCCTTGCTTTTCATGGATTACTTTTTCATGAGTTCATGTGTACAGAATCTATTCAAGTCTCTTTCAAACTGAGCTCATGAATATATCTTCATGAACATGTTCATATAGTTTTCTTGGTAATAATAATAATAAACTTGCTTGACATTGCATTTCTGAAACATTTTTTTCAACTATCCAGTCCAGTGGTGGGATTCAAATGTTTTTGATACTGGTTCTATGGGCGTGGCTTGGTGGGTGTGGCTTGGTGGATGTGGCAGGGGAAGGATACTGTAAAATCCCATTCTCTCCCCACCCCATTAACCTGCTTTCCAGTTCCATTCTTCTGTGCAGGGCAAAAAAAGCTAGGATTCGGGAGGCAAAGAATAGATGGGGGTGGGGGCAGTCAGATGTGGAATTCCAAACTACTCAAAATTTCTGCTACTGGTTCTCCAAACCATTCAAAATTTCAGCTACCAGTTCTCCAGAACTGGTCAGACCTGCTGAATCAGAACCTGCTGATCCAGTCCAATCTGTACCCTATTATTTTCTGGTGCTCTCCAAGTATTAAATGACTCTCACCCAAACTGGTTGGATAAGTAAGTTGGATTGAGAGAGAGTATCTGGCCCAAATTTCTAACCTAGTACCTTAATCACTAGATCTCTGTCTCTCGCTTTCTCTGTCTGCCCTTCCACTCCACCCCATCCCTCTCCATTTCTTTCTTCTGTATTCCATATGTTTTGAAATCACTGGGGCATTTACTGGAACGTAATGTCATCAGTATGCTGATGAATCCCATTCTATTTGAATTATGATACAAACACATTTTATTAAACATGCAAAAAATATTGTGACAAAAAAGATATAATATATAAATAAATTACTTTTCAAAGTACAGATTGATTCACAACAATATTAATAGATTTACAGTAAATAATAAAAATAAGGTATTTTGGTAAAAATATAACTCATCTTTAATGTTAATCTTTATCTCATCTTATTATGTTCAGCCCCACTGCAGAAATTAACTATATTGGTTGGTCAAACAGAGAAATACCTAAAGACAAACCAATTTGTGGATTTCACAATGAGCACTGTAAAATTCAAGCTACCAGTGAGTGTGATGTTTACTTGCACCTTATACTTATCTTATCTGTATCTGAATCCTATTCTAGATCTTATTGTAGATCAGACTACTGAATTAAGTTTCTATCCTTTTAAAAAAGAAAGGTGGCTAATATTAAAAATTAAATTTCATCTAATTGGGGATAGCATCAAATAATGTTGAATTATGGCAATTGGCTCTACTAATTGAAGCTGGTAGGACCCAGGACTCAGTAACATCTGGAAAATGCTGACTAACATGACATATTGTTGCTGCAAATCAATTTCATTTTTCTAAAGTTCTCTAATAATTATTTTAGCTATCCCTAACCAATGTAGAAAAGTTTCATCCATAATTCTCATTGCTTTGATAAATTCTAGATTCTAAATTCTATGTTTATAACCAGGAAGAATTGTTTCATAGATTTGTTGTCCTGTGATTTCTAAAATATAGTTCCCAATTTTTGTATCTGATGGCATGCTTCACTGAGATTGAGTTCATTCTGCCTATTCCATAATAACCAGTACCTTTTTTTTCATTAGAAGGTATAGCTCTGATTGTTATGATCATTCTCCTGACAATAACCATATTAGGGACTATAGGTGTGACAATATTTATGAAGATTTATAAAGGCAACTTTCAAAAGCAAATAAGTGATGTTGGATGGAGAATTAACTATGAGGACATCATTTTTCTTAACGATAATAAGGTAAACTATCACATGCCATAATGATGAATGGTAGGGAAGTCATACTTGTTATAATTGTACAACCCAACTATGGACACAAAGTAAGGGAAAATTAGCACATATTAAACTAAATCTGAAACAGAAACATGAGGTCCATTCTAATTATTCTTACTGATACCATCCATTAAATGCATTGGAAGGAAAGATATCTAGAGAAAACAGAGGTAATCTTTTCTAGTTCAAATATATGGCAAAAAAACAAAGTTTATTATATCATTGGATGGAAAACCCAATAACATTGTTTTTGGGATTCCAAAATCAATATTGTTTATCTTGATAGGATGGATTAGGTTTTTTTCCTGTGATCACAAATCCCTTGTTATTGTCTAGAAGAGTAACTTTTTGATGCTAATGGAAGATTTGTTTTGACATTAGGATCCCCTAATATAATATTTTACATTCACAAGGAAAAATATGATCCGCCTCAAGCAAGCACATCAGAACCTGAAGAAATAGAAAATATTGGAGCTCAATTGTTTATCTCCAGCAGTAATTATTCTTCACTGAAAGACAAGCAAGGAAAAGAAGATTTTTTCACGACAGTAGGATTGTATCAGGTATGTTTATAGATAT
Source organism: Pseudonaja textilis (assembly GCF_049901715.1). Taxonomy (NCBI): domain Eukaryota; kingdom Metazoa; phylum Chordata; class Lepidosauria; order Squamata; family Elapidae; genus Pseudonaja; species Pseudonaja textilis. Next base: position 42,924,236 of record NC_141993.1, read on the forward strand.
TCTAACTACAGTAGACACATTATGTAGTTGCCATGGCGAATAGACGGCAATAAAAATTTATTAAATAAATAATAAAATAAGAGTGTGTCGCTTTAATTTCTATTCTGTTTAATAGTATTTCTATTATTTACAAAGCCTTTTTGTTCTGCAAGCAAAATGGCAGCTGCATTTGGGTCATTGCTGTATGGCAGGAAACAAACAGCTTAATTTTGCTAATTAATAAGGTCTGCACAATGCTCCAGAAACTTTTACAACCACTGTTGAGACCTCTTTAAGGCAACAAAATGAAGCAGTTTCTCCAGTGACCACCATTTTGTCTGCATTTTGTGGGTGGAGACAAAATGGCAGCTGTATTTAGATCACAAAACCTGCCCTCCTTCCATAAAATGAAGTCTGGAGAGCTGCAGAAGATAAACATGGACCATGCAGGCTTCCAGTGGGGTAGGAGAGGAGAAAGGCAGAAGGGCACTGCAGGACCCTGAGGGGGGTTTGTAAGGACAAATAACTGCAGATATGTTGCTACTATCAACATTTTGAATGGGGCCAGAAGTAGCTTTGGGGGTGGGGGTTGGTCATAGTTTCAAATATTCATTAAACAGCTTGTCATACATTGAGCAATTTCAAACTAAAGATATATCAAACAAGTAACCAGAATGCATTTCAAAATTAAATATCTAAGCAATTTTTTTGGTTTATTTTGTTATTTTATTTATTTATTTATTTATTTTGATGCCCATAGACTCTAGGCAGCTAATGATATAAACAGATAAACTACTTCACCAAACCCCATACGCATATACATACAAAAAGAAAATTAAAACCAACCATTAATACAATTCACGGCCTTGATTTTCTAATTGGAGAAGACATTGTTTCAGTGTAAGATGAAACAAAAATTTATTCCTGATGCCTAGGAGGGATGAAATTGATTAAATTTTTACTGGGTGTAGCCACCAACAGAATTCAGGAAAAGGTGGCACCCTCAGCAGGTCTGGAATTGTGTAGGACCTTCAAGGTAATCACCATAACTCAAATCACATACAGAAGGCAATTGGCAACAGATACAGCTCCTGAAGTAGTAGGGTGACCTAAGCATATCAAAATAATCAATTGTGCACTCAGCATCATAGAGCAGATTGCAGTAAACCCAACCAAGAGGTGACTAGGGCATGAGATTGAGCAGGGCCTCTTGTCCAGGAAAGTTTGATGTATTTAGAAATCTAGATGTAATAGTGCAAAAACTGCCAAATAAAACCCCTTCCCTACTTAAAGATATAATGTCCCTAAAACTGTTGGGCCCTCAAATCCAAATAATTTTGTCTTGCAAGGATTAAGTCAACCTGTTCTTCCCCATCCAAATCATGAAGGCCACCAGGCATTGGGTGAGCACTTCCATAACATCACCTGTTCAGCCTGGAAATGAGATGTCTAGCACAGCAATAGCAGCATATTGTTTGTGCCAACATAGGACTGCCCTAGTAGCTTCATATAGATGTTGAAAAGAAGCTAATAGAGTAGATATCCATTATGCACTCCACTACGTAAGAATTTTTACTTGCCCATCAGCCTTCTGGAACTGAACTTTCAGTTCCAAGACAATGGACCACTATTCCAAAATGGTTTTTTATGTTAAAGCAAACATTTTTTTTTATTCTTTTAACCTTTTGTTTGACCATTTTGGGTTTTGTTTCAGGGTATTCTTGTTGCTGTCAAGGTCATTGATAACCAAACGGATGCCTTGGTTTGGAAATCATCAGTTCTTCAAGAGATTCAAATGGTATATCTATTTGATCAGTTTTTAAAAAAACCTCTGTTGAAAATCTGTGTCTTTTTTAAATCTTAGTTTCTACAGTTGAATTTCAGACTTGAACCCAGGTTAATAACCTGAGTTAGTAATATCCGACTTGCTACTACAATTAAATGTTAGTATCTAGGTCACTGTTCTATAATTTAGTTTTCAAATTATTTCTAAAATGTGAATGGTTTTAATGAAGTCCTACCAAATTAAATACTACACCTTGATTTATTAGAGGTGCTAGGCACTTTTGTGATAGAAGATTATTTGAAAGAAAAAATGACAACATTACATGACTTCATTAGTAACTTGTCTACATTATTATCTTCTCCTCTTACTCAACTGACTAATTCTGGTCTCCTTCAGCTCAGCTTGGGAAGGGAGCATTCTGCTAGCAAGATTTCCTTTATTAACTTCTTCTATTGCTCAGCCTAGTTATCCACAGTTACAATGATTTCTTAAACTTTAAAATTTTCATATCCAAATTATTTTCTTCTCTGGTGGAAAAAAACAATTAAAATGCACATTTTCTCCATTGCAATGGATAAAAATTATTTTACAATGTCAGTGACAACTTTGTTAAAACATTAATAAGACCACTGATAAGCTGGTATATTGAAAGGTGTCTTACTTGGTAAGTATTCTTGGTAAGGCCTTACTTGGCAAGTGTTCTTGGTAACCAATGCTGTGAATCTGGTCCTTCAAGAAACACAATCCCATTCAGAACCAAAAACATGTCTTATCAAGATTGATTGACTTCCTGTAGAGGTTGATATAGATACAAGCTTTGGAGAACAAAAAAAAATGGATAAGCACTAATCAAGCTTTATTTATTTCAGATGAGAGAACTGAGACATGAAAATCTGGTGGTCTTCTATGGGATATGTCCAGAAGTTCCAAATATCTGCATTGTAATGCATTATTGTAAAAAGGGAAGCCTAAAAGTAAGCAACAGGCTAAGGATTAATTATACAGTATTGTTAAAAAAAATAGTTCCATGTTATATAAACCATATTATGAAATACTTTGGATAACATCAAGCCTATAACTCTTTTCATATATAACATTGTGGGTTTTTTTGTATGACATATATAATTGGGTCAAAGCAAGGTAATAAATATCAGCTATGTCATATGAACAGAAATGAGATTAATAGAAAATTAAATCTCTTGCCTGGGTCCCAGAATAACGAGAAAATTATATGCTACTGTGAAAATCAGATTGTCCTAAATAGTCAGTCTTTAAACCCACAGTCTTCTTTCCAGTTTTACTTTTTGGCTTATACCTCAGCTATAATAAGGGAAAGATGTAGAAAAGCCAGTCCCTCATGCTTTCTGTAGTGGCATAAAGTGATTGGAAAGACACTGCAAATGATCGCTTTTCCTTCGGGAAAGTGATTTGGCAGTCATTTTCTAATAGCTGATGATCATACTTTTCCTGGAAAAGCAATTGATACGTATTCAATTTTATTACACATACATAATCAGTGTGTAACCATGTCACTTCTGATGAATTAATAGTGTGTGCTTTACCTGTATATAATTATTATTATTATATTCATTAAACATGAAACTAAGGCAAGTGAACATTTAAAAATACATCACAAATATCACTGACTGGCACTGATGGTTGATATGGGTTGCTACCAGAATTCTCGCTACCAAACCAGTACATTTAAAATGTACAATGTTCTGAGGAGTGCAGATTTTTGCAATACTGCTGGTGTTATTGCAGGAAGCTGCAATTTCTTGATGTATTTTGTAAAATTCTTGGACATGGTACCTAGTGCCCCGATGACAATGGATATCACTGTTACATGTTTCATCCATACTTGCATAGTTTTGATGGCCAGGTTGTGATATTTCATGGTTTTTTCCAGGTTTTTTTTTTCTTTGACTCTGGCATCTCTCCTGGTACAGCGATCTTGATGATGAATATGATGATGATAATCTCTTTTATTAATTAAACATGAAACTCAGTCAACTGAACATTTAAAAATGTATCACAAATACCAGTAACTGGCACTAATGGTTGATATGGGTTGCTGCCAGCATCCTAGGTATCAACCAAGTATCTTCTTAAAATATGCAATGTTCTGACTGGCACAGTTTTTTTCCAGTGATATCAATAAATTGTATGCTTCGGCCCTCAACAATCATAATATCTGGTGTGTTGTGTTCCAAATTTAAATCCATCTGTATTCGAAAGTCTCACAAGATCTTCACCATCTTATTTTCGACAACTTTTTCACTTTATCTTCCCATGATTTTTCAGATACAGGTAGGGCATATTTTTTACACAATGACCAGTGGATTAATTTTATTGTTGTTGCTGTTATTATTATCTTCATCATCATTATCAAAGTATTAAATGGGACAGAAGATTAAGCAAGATTCAAAATCTTATTCTAAGAATTTGAATCTTGCTTAATCTTCTTTCCCAACTAATTTGTAGAAAATAATAATATACAGGTAAAGCACACAGTATTAATAGCTCATGCAAGAGTTACACAATAACCATATTTGTGCAATAAAGCTGATTAAGTAGCCACATAAATTCTGGTTAGGCATGAGCTTCTGTTTTGAAGAAGGAATTGAGCCACAAACTAATTGGCAGACTTACAACACTACAATAGATCCAAATGCACTGGACTGATTCTTTATTTTAATGGTAGATCTGGAAAGTACCAAGGATGGGAAACACTAATAGTACTTGTGTTTTGTTACTGGAGAATTATCAATTCTAATTGTTTCAAAAAAGCAGTTCAAAAAAGTCTTATCATTGGTCTACCCATTTGGATCTGTTTTAGACAGCAACAAATGAAATAATAAATCTGAAATGAAATCAGATCAAAGAAATGTGATGTAATTTAATCAATTGAAATAAAGAAATGAAATGCAATGGAATCAGAGATGAAACAAAGTAACCACTGTAATTTGTAGTGATGAAAATACAGAACATAAATTGATATGTAAATATATAATTTTATATAATAAATAAAGTATCGAGATTTTGGCATGTACATCAAATGTGCTCCTATCTTTGGAAACAGAGATGCTGTGGAGGCACAAATTCAGGTTCTGATTTAAGCTGTGTCTCACTTGTAACCTTTTGCCAGCATTAGTTTTCCAATTTACAATAATTGTATCTCAGCCAGGAGAAAGTACAAGTATTTCGAAAAGATCTTCAACAATACAGTTTTTCAAGCCACATTTTACAATACTGTCATTTTATGGATAAGAATAGAAATCAGAAATCTATATATTAGGAATAAAGAAAAAATTCTTGACTCCTGCAAAGTGCTTGCAAGATTTTTTGTTATCAGAGAGCTTTTTCTGTGACCTGTTAGAGTGTCTTATCCTTGGAATTTCTGCAAGGAAAATATGATCAGTTCAGCCAGAAAAGAACGGCCTTGATGAGTAGGACAAATGGAGGCATTAACATATATGGTGTATAGCTAAACATTATACTCCATTATACTCCATTATACTTCTCACAAATCTTTTAATTCATTTCTAGGAGAAATGGAGTAGGATCATATTCTTCTCCTGTTCTAGGTCCAGTGGTCTGAGCCCTTAAAGAAGATTACAAAATTATTTTTTGTTGCCATCATGAGACATCACAAATTGATGGAAATGCCCTAAGCTGAGTAATAGCAAAGTGGTGTGTATAAAGCTATAACCTAGTTTTTAGTTTTTAAATGTATTGTAAACATTTTGAAATTTCATAAGTAAACTACACTATAATGAACTGACATAATACATTATAATGAACTGAATAAATACATCATATAGACTCATGCTTAAAAATATAGAGCATGCTTAAAAACATTCAGCTTATATGGAAACACATGGAATAGATTAAGGATAAACTGTATTAACAAATCAGAAATCCATCTTCCCTCTCCCCTCCCCCTCAAAAAATCCAACCCATAAGATTCCTATGTTGATTCTTTTTCTAGGATGTTTTGTTACATTCTGCTATTGAACTGGATTGGATTTTCAAAATCTCTTTTGCCTATGACATAGTCAATGTAAGTATGGAGTAGAAGAATCATTTTGTGCTACAAGGACAATTTGAAAACTGCTGTTTTCAAGTTAGCAACTGAATAAAACCAGAGGACACATTATCTGTTCTTCTCATGATTGTGTGGCAGCTCTTAAAGTAGTATTACTCTCTTTCTCTTTGTGAAGGTGTATGTATGTGTAGGTCTACACATGTGTAGATGTAGAAATTGCTGTGGGTCTTAATTGTATACATATTTTAGATCCTAATTCTAAGAACAAAGAAAACAAACGAAAAAGGTCATTTCCTTTAGGCTAACTATTATTGGGTTGAGTTATATTTTTAATAAATAATATTTTAATTCTTGGTCTAAATTTGGATATTTAAAATTTAAACCTTGGATCTTCTAGAGACCATATTTCTAGACAAATATCTGTATAATTATTTCTAATTTTGATGTCAGAGAAAGATTAGGCTGTCAATACTGGAAAAAGAATGCTCTAGAATCAAAAGCTATAATAGACTATATTATTATTAAACTCAATAAAAAATTGAAAGCTTGTTGTTGCTGTTCATGGTAAATATTATATATTGCTAACTTCCTTTGTTTAGGGTGATTTACTAATTGCTGTAAGTTTCATGCCACTATTGGTAAACTATTTCCCTGGCATACTAATATCTTTGTATTTCTGCATTCCTTCTCTCTCACTCAAACATAAAGTCTGTATGTTTATTTTCAGGGTATGATCTTCATCCACAACAGCCCTTTGAAATCTCATGGAAACTTAAAGCCTACAAACTGCCTGGTAGACAGCCGCATGCAAATCAAGCTGTGTGACTTTGGCTTGTGGGAACTTAAATACAGAAGAAAATCTAGAATAATAACAGAGGAGGAGATGAACTATGCTGGTGAGAGCCCTATATAATTAGGAATCCAAAGAACACCAATCATCAAAGCACTTATTTTTTAACACCTCAGAATTTATATATTTTGAAAAAAAAACCACATACAGTGTAACCTCCGGTCACGAACACTTCTGTTTGCAACCAAATTTTTGCTTCTCTTTTGCTTCTGGTTGCGAACAGATGTTCAAATGGTGACCAAGCAAACCCAAAAGTTGCCATGGCAATTTTCTCTGCCGAGGTGATTTCCCCTTTGGTGCCTTTTTTGGGGGGGTCTGTGCATGTGCAGGCAGTCATGCTTCTGGTCACAACCAAATTGGGTTGCAACCATAGTCTGGAATGGATTACGATTGCGACCTGAGGTTCTACTGTATTGAGATTATCATGTAAAATAAGCAAATACCTGCCTTGTCTGATCACTATGCTGCATAATCTCACCCTTCTGTTCTCTATGGCAGGGGTGTCAAACTCAAGGCCTGAGGGCCAGATCCAACACATGGGGTGCTTAGATCTGGCCCATGGGGCCAACCTGGCAACACCAAAGGACCAACCTGCAGTGCCTCTGCCAGTGAAAATGAAGCTCCAGAAGGCTGCCCATGGCTCTCCTGAGTTCTGTTTTTTTTCTGGCAGAGGATTTCAGAAGGCCATTGCAGCCAAAAATGGAGCTTGGGAACCTGTTTTCGTGGGCAGAGTGCTCGAGCCACCACAGGAGCCCCTGACATGAGTGATGTCAAGCTGACCTTGCCCACCCTGGCCGCACCCATCCTGCCCCCCCAGGTCAAATATAACCCTAATGCAGTCCTTAATGAAATCAAGTTTGGCACCTCTGCTGTATGGTATATAATGATTGATAGATAGATAGATAGATAGATAGATAGATAGATAGATAGATAGATAGATAGCAGATAGAATAACTTTGTTGTCACTTTGAATGTACACTCGCAATACATTAAAATAAAATTTTGTTGCATGCAGTTCTCAAAGGGTCACCATCTCGAATATACACAACATAAACATGACAAAATAAATACATAAATACAAAATTGTGCATATACTCACATATATTATATGACACAGAGAAACAAGTAGTCTAGTTAGGATGTATACATGTATGTGCTAAGAAAAATGAAAGTTTACCAGATGGATGGCATAGGGAACAAGGCCATTACAGAATCTGATAGTCCTACTACAAATACCAAAACTTTCTCCCAGAGGGGAGGAACAGAAACAGACTGTGAAGTATGGGTATGTGAGGTCTCTAACAATGCTTTGAGCTCTAAGTTCATAGCACTTACAAATAGTATCTTGAATAACAGGAAGTGAGGTTTCTATAATCTTCTCAGTTGTCTCTACCACTCTCTGTAAGGACTTTCTATCTGAGGCACTGCTGCTACTATGCATTACTTCTACCCTTCCAGTCTTCCATGGGGATAAAATATTAGACTTTGCCTTTATCATTAGGACCATAAAATGTAATGAAAGCAGACCCGGCTTGCTTTGAATGACACAACCCAAAGTTCTTTCATTCAGGCATGAAAAAAAAATGCCAAAAGATAAATGCCTAAGATGAATGCCTAAGCAATTCCGATGTTAAATTTCCAAATCCATTCTTTGGACTAATGTGCAACTTATGAACACATAGATTTTTACTTCACGAAACATTGCAAAACAGTACTCAATAATCTTGCAATTTCTATATAATTAAATTATATATTATTGCAGAAATAAACAATAATCAGATATGAAGAGTTATTCCTAAAGGCCACCAAAGCTAACTCATAATTATTTAGATTTGGGGTAAACATGAAATGGTAAAATACTGCTTTAGATATAATTAGTATTTGAAACAAGAATTCTAAATGTACACATCCTATTAATCTATTCCATTTTGTTTGTTTGTTTGCAGATTTATACTGGACATCTCCTGAATTGCTTAGAATGGAGGAGTATCCATTTCATGGCACTCAGAAGGGTGATGTTTACAGTTTTGCTATTATTATGAGAGAATTGATATACAATCATGAAGATGGTCCATTTCAAGATCAAAATAGGAGTGCAGAAGGTTCTCTTTTTTTCTCCTTATTGTGACAAATTGTGTGGTTTATTCTGAAACATTGATAGGTAGAAAAATTTGTTTAGATGTATACACGTTTATAATATGTTTATATGTATGTATGCATAGGAGGAGGAGGACAATTTGCAGAGTATGTGATCCAAAAGTCCTTGGGAAGTATTACTCATATATGTCTGCTACTACTCATATATGTCTGAGATAATACTTGGGAAGTATTACTCATATATAATATGTTTAACATTTTTAAAGGAGTAGGATGCATACCTATACTGAAGCTTGAATCAGATTTTGAGATAATTCTGTCAGTTGAGACGAGATAGTTCTATTTTTTCATAAGGACAATCATATTTTAAAGCCAGATATTCAAATACATTAAATATCCCAAATGGGCTTGTTTCTGTCTCTCTTTCCCTACATATATTTTCCTACATACATTTCTTCTGATAAATTACTGCCCTGTAGATTATGTCTTAGAATTTATCAAGTCACTGCTTGTCAATTCTTTATTTAGAATAATCTGAATCTCTTCGATAAATCTTTGCCTGCTATGGGTGCAACTAACCATCCATTAAATAATTAAACAAGTCTGTCCCACATTGATATGGTTCTTATCTACATGTGTTTTCTTTGCTAAGCTGTGGGAGGTGTTGATGACAAATACAACATATACAATCTTTTTCTCAGGGATGCTATGACATCATCCAGTTCAGTGTTGGTATATATTTTTCTATTATGTTTTTGTATGTAAAAAAGAGTGGGATCATTTTTGAAAGGCAAACAATCCCCTTCCTCCCTTCATAAACTGTGCTTGCTCAAATATGGCCATTGTGATACTGAATTTCAGCAACAAAATTTGGAGCTATGTTAAAGGGAGTTTGATTTTTTTAAAAAACAATAAAAACCATTTAAAATGAGATATACATATTATTATTGAAAATTAAAAGACATTAAAGCCTGTTCTTTTCTCTTTTGTTTACAAATCATACCTAAGCATTCCACTTCCATTTCATGCTTATTTTGTGAAAGAGAAAAGCTCAAATTGCATTAATGAAAATTAGTTGCTTTGTTGTTGAATCTGCATCATTCAATGGAATGGATACATATCTATGGCTTCAACCGGTCTACAAAACTTGATCCACAAATTATAGTAAGCCAAAGCCAACCAAATAGTATTATGGCTTAGCATGGATTTAGAAACTGTCAGATCTGAAATTTAGATGCCAGTCCTCAAATTTGTCACTTCCTAAACCTGTGCTAAGTTATAAATGCAATTTGATTGATTTTGACTTTGACTTAATGCAATGTGTTATTCATTTATTGGTCACATTTATATGGCCACCCATCTCACAAAGTGCCTCTGGACAATATACAACAAGTTGTTACAGTTTAAATTATAATTTATGGTTTGATATTAGAGGAAAAGTGAAATGTGTAATATTTTGAAATCTTGCTGTGTTCATTAATTCCAGAAATAATAAAAATAATCAAGGATCCTAAGTCTTCTGTTCCACTGCGACCCTCTCTTTCAGTAGACAAATGCAATCGCAAGATAACTGAACTTTTGAAGGCATGTTGGGATGAAAGTCCAGAAAAGAGGCCAACATTCTCTGAGATCAAGACAGCACTAAGAGATGCCAGCCCTGATGGGTAAATTTCCTCTTGAAGCAAAAGTACTTCTGATCACCATCATTCTTTATTTGATACTGAGGATGAAAATATTTCAAATATTTAAGTGTTAATTTATTACTGAAGTTACCAAATAATAAAAGAAATAATAAAAGAAAGATATATAGCTGAGCATTCTTACATGTTTGCCTACCCCAAACCAAGAAATGGAATATTTTGTAACAGGGAATACAAAAGTTTGTTATTTTTGTTTTATTTAAATGATTTTGTGACCAGTGGTGTTCTAATATTGAAAAATATTAGAGTATTTATCAAAATATGGATATATATGTAAGTATCCATTAAAAATTATTAATTGGATAATAATGTTAATATTATTATTATTATTATTATTATTATTATTATTATTAATAATAATAATAGATATTTAATCGTGGATATAGGAGTGGTCCGGTGGCCTAGAGGTGGAGCTCTTGCATCATAATCAGGAGGCTGTGAGTTTGATCCTAGGTAGAGGCAGATATTTCTTTCTCTGGGCACAATGAGAATATCTGCTGCACAAAATTCTGCATTGGCGACAGGAAGGGCATCCGGCCATTAAATACTCTGCTAGTTCTATTCAATTGCTCAGACTCCAACCCACAAGAGATCATGGGGTCATTAAAATATGATGATAATGATGATTTAATTATGGATATATAGTCATCTTTGGACACACTCTTTTGATAATTGCAATCCACTTCAGTATCCTTGCTAAAAAAATTCCATGGATAGTACCAAGAGCTAAACAATATAATGCTGGAAGGTGAACCTCTTAGGTCAGAAGGTTTACACAATGAACATGAATTTGGACAATTTTATAAGCTATTATCTAATGTTTAGGTTGGTAAGCTATTGAAAAAAAAGTATCATCAATACATTTAGTTAAAACTACTGAAGAGTTTCAGTAGTTTTAATTAATTATTGTGGTTATCAGGGCACTTTCAATCTTTAGTAATCATACAGAATAAAAAAAATTAATGAATACAAGTTCAGAAGCAATAGCACATTCTCCTAAATGATACTTTTATAGAATGGTAAAGTAAGTTTCATTCAATGTTTGCTTTTTGAACACTTCTAAAAGCCATTTCAGTATCTTAGACAACATGGTTAATAAACTGGAAAAATATGCAAATCATCTGGAAGAAGTAGTTGAAGCAAGAACGACCCTGTTATTGGTAGAAAAAAAGAAAACTGAAACTCTTTTATCAGCCATGCTACCTAGGTAAGGGAAATCTTTCAATTTTTCTCCTTTATTTCTAGTAATTGTCTACCTGTTTTCATCTGCACAATAGGTCTTTCTCCAAGCTAAATTGACTCTCAATGTATTGTACAGTGTTTTTGTTATAATTCCAGTTCTTTTCTCTTTAATAATTAAAAAGTATAGATTACAGAACAATCTTTACTCAGAGGTCTGAGGGGCATGAGGATGAATGTAAGTACAAATGCATTGATAGACACCATCTTTATCCTAGAGAATCTTATTCTTAGTACATTCATTTGCTATAAACTTTTATTTGGCTTTTTCATTTAAACTAAGGCATTTGCAGAAACAGTACTAGAATTTTCCACAAATAAAATTGCAAAGTAAGAACAAACTATGATTTGGGATAGTAGAGCTGGATCTAAAATTAAATTGGTTGTATTTATGGTCCACTGAAAATAAGATAATTAGTTCAGTCACTACTTGAAATCACATCAATTCCACTACGACATGAAACAATTTGGATACATCTTTATAATGAAAGTCTACTTTGTGCAAAATCAGACAACAGAATCAGACAATGCTTATTTATTACATACTAGAAATGAAACTTCTTTTTCCCATCATTCCTAAGGAAAAAAGAGACAGAAATATGCAAATATGTTTCAATGTTTTTGTTTGCTGATTTGACATTATGTCAGAATGGCGCTGCCATAGCTTTGATTATTAAGAATTAAATGCCCCTAGAATGAAGTCTCAAAATATATTGGAATAAGGCAATGATAGTGACAACTTACTTACAAAAGGGCAATGAAATAATTCTAATATTTCATCCTTTTTATAAAGGATCTAGATATTCATGGCTCAAGCTTAATCTAATTGAATCTGAATCTGAACCTATCAAATGTCCATCATCTGTGCTGCTGTTCAGCAGTTCTGCAGTTAAGCAAATTAAGACCATATGTACTGTGATCCTGCTATAGTAATGTACCAACCTCCCCTGAATCTCTCCATCCTCTGAAGCTGGTTGCATTACAAAAGCACTAGAATGATTTTTTTAAAAAAACCCATTGCTACCACAATGGAACATTCAAAGAGGTTTCCTTTGAAAGTCAATCGGTAGCTAGTATTCCTGCACTGGAACCTGATCGTTTCTTTCCAATAAACCTCATTTAGATTTGCAGGTGGAAATTGTGACTTTTGCAGTACACACATTTTGGAAACAAATAACATTATTGCTATATTGTAAAGCTATGTCTCAATTTCATACTGTGGTAAATAACTCCAATCTTGAAGAATGAAGAACTATCTTGTTATAGGGATAATAAATTGTATATAACTTGCATGCTTTTATGAATAGAGACAGAATTTATTTCTCATCCTTTTATCTTCCAGTTTTATAGGAGAACAGCTTGTTGCTGGAAGATCTGTGGAACCTGAAAGCTTTGAATCAGTCTCCATTTTCTTCTCAGATATCGTCGGCTTCACTAAGTTATGTTCCTTCAGCTCTCCCCTGCAAGTTGTCACTCTCCTCAATGACCTGTATAGTCTATTTGATAACATCATTCAAATATATGATGTCTACAAGGTAGGGAAAAAAATTCCCCAGTGAAGGATATTTGCATCATTCCTCTCAGTAGCCATGAAAATATATCCAAAATTTGCCATATATCACTATCTTTGTCTGAAAACAGCTGTGGAGATAATCAAAACACAAGATACACCAGATTCCTTTCACTTAACCATTTTGTATGCTGTAAATTCTGTAAGTCTGTTGATTTATGAACCTTCCAAAACCATGTCCTACTTACACCCTTTTAGGAACTGAGTTCTATCTAATTACAAATACATATGATGACTTTTTTTGTTTCTAGGTTGAAACTATTGGAGATGCCTACATGGTGGCTAGTGGCCTCCCCATTCCCAATGGGGCAAAACATGTCGAAGAAATTGCCACTATGTCTTTGCACTTTCTCAGTGCAATTATATCTTTCAAAATCAGGCACTTGCCTAATGAAAAATTGAGGGTGCGAATTGGAATTCATACAGGTGATAACAAATCTCTTTGGACTTTCAGATCTTAACTGAATTGACCTTTTGTGGTCATTGGCACAGAATCAGCAAACACTTGCAATTTATTCTTCTTCCTGATTTATTTAAGATAAACTGAGTTGGAAGTGTCCTTTAGACTTAAGTCTGTACTATTATATCCCCCCATTGCAAAATTTCCTTTAAGATAGGGATCTTTGATGAACTAAGAATTGCTTCATTTATTGGTTATAATTCATTATTGATCTTTCAGAATATTTGTTTTATAGGATATGAAATGATACAATATAAAAATTCATTGCCTTTATTTTTTCCGTCTATGCTTTAGAGAGACATTACCGCTTTTAAGTCAATCCTAGAACCCATCCTGAGATGTGTGATTACGTTGCAGATGGTCACAATATGAACATTACATTTGATGCTTGAAAATCAATCTGGCCACTTGTTGTTTCTGATATATGGAAATTATATGTATCATATCAAGTAATGGTTTAATTACTTTATAATGAATTGAAGTTGGCTGTAATCCATGCTTTACTAACTGCAACGGTTGTATTCACATAACAAGCCAAGACAAAAATCAAACAAGCCATAATATGTCTTTTTATAATGTGTCAACCATTCACTAGCTGAGGGATGGTAGTGCCTCTTACTTCCAGATGTCTGTTGGTATCCTCTATATATTCAGAGGAAGAATGGTGCTCTACATGTTCAAATCTGTATACAAATCTCAGGAATAATCTCCATGCTGTAGTATTAAGAATATAATTACTTATCTGCAGTATTTCATCCATGTGCTATGTTATCAAAACAACTTTACTACCAGTAGCATTATATAGGAAACGCATCCGGATATTCTTTGCATTATACTTACCTGAACCATTCATATATTTTTTTCAGAAAAAAGTTACCTTCTGAACAAAATAAAATTTATCTTCTGTTGAGAAAGCAAGATATTAGATTAAATAGATTTTTAATTGGATTCCAGTTGACTCATATTTTAGCCCCTCATACTAGCTATGTAGTAGCTGACTATAGTGGAAAGAAGGTTAACCTGATCCATGTTCTTAAGCATAGGCTTATACAGCTTTGGCTCTTATAGTTAGGAACATTATTTCTTCAAATAAATACTTTAGAAATAAAAGCATTATGTAGAATAGGAAAGTCACTATAGTTGGGAAAACAAAATAAATGTAAAAAAACTTATTCCAATATTCAGATCAGATGCCATAAAATCCAAATTTTATTTCTATATTTCAGTAAGAAATAAAGCATGACAGAAGCTTGTATGCCTTTTATGTGTGATTGAAGTAATTTTTAATATTTGTCTTTCCAGGGCCTGTTGTTGCAGGAGTGGTAGGCATCACAAGGCCACGCTATTGTCTTTTTGGAGACACTGTGAACACAGCCTCACGGATGGAAAGCACCAGCTTACGTAAGTTATCGTTTCTTAGACACAAAATAAAAGGTTGATGTAAACCATATATATACCATTTTATTATTGTATCCTATTGTCAGACAGGGCACAGTAGACTATAGGTATATAAATGGATGGTAGTAATAGGTAATCATAAGATTGTTATACTCCTGAGAAGTTGTAGAGAATCTTTATGCTCAGGTAGTGTCATCCATCCCACTTGTTTAATTAGCAAAGAAAGAATCCTGCATTTTCCCCCAAAGGTATATTTTTACTTTTACTGTTATCGTGTAAGCAATTGACCAAAATAAATTAATAAAAAATAAATAAATTTTACTGAGAACAAAGTGATTACAGATTAGAACAGGCAGTCTGTCAGCTGGATGTGAAAACAATGCAATTAACTTCCTTAATTTCCCCTTTCCCCCTGGCCACTCCCCCCCCATAGCCCTATCCCGTTGTCAGTTAATGTCCAATTAAAAGTTCTTTGGAAACGAACCCTGAGTTTGTGCCTTTCCCATCTCCACATTCCTTTTGCTGACCTTGTGCTTGATTATTGTACTTCCAGAATCAGGACTGACTCTGCTTCAAACCAGCCCAACCCGCTAAAAACCCACATTCCAGTCTCTCCCCTTCTCTTGTTGCTTATGTCAAGCTGGCAAAAGATGCAATGTGAGGCAAGCAGCAGAATGACAGCTATGACAGGAAGAGAAAACATCTGATTGCTCATTATTAGAAAAAAAGAGAAAGATTTCAGATTAATTCTTAAATATGAAGACCATTTGACAGCTGGACTCTAATTTCTAATTAAGAGTTAATAGCTAGGGGGAAATGTTATTATACAAAACCATTTAAAGTAGAATACTTTCAAAAACTTTTCATCAGTGCATATCCAGCAAAACATAAACTATGCTGTGGCAGACTGAACATGGGGATAAATTATTGAAGTTTATTTTTGTCTTGAAGGAGAGGGAATAATTTCTTTATATATGTTTTTCTTCATTGTTTTTTTCTTTGTCTATGTATTTTTAATTTTAATTTTTTCTTTATATATTCATAAATTTTAATAAAAATACATAATAATTTTCTCCCTCTCCATTTCTTAGCTCTGCAAATCCATGTTTCTAACACCACAGCAAATGCTCTTCAAAGAATTGGTGGTTTTAATTTGCAAGAAAGAGGAACTATAAAAATAAAGGTATGTCTTCTATAGAATCAAAGAATACTCTAGCTCACAGATGTCAAACTCACTCCATCATGTTGCTGTCACATGAGCTGGGATAGGCATGGCCTATGCGTGACACATCCCGCCCTGTGGGACGCCAGTTTGACACCTCTGCTCTAGCTGAAAAGAGGGGAAGGGGCTAGAGGAATATATAAGATTTATCAAGCCAGAATGCAATATATTATAGCTAATCCCCCTTATAGTTAAATGTTAGACGTGGAAAGCTTTTGACAGTGTATAATTTTGGAATACTATTAAACTCCAGCTTTCACCAGAGCTTGTCAGCATTGCTATAACTGTGAAAGACAGCAATATAGAAAATATGTCTTATTGCCCCTCCCTATCTTTGACATTGCATCCGTTTGTTAATTGAACAATACTTTGAGCAATCACTACATTACAATTGTGCTTTTTTCATACAAACATATACATGCATCCAAATTGATGAGCTTTATTTGAGAGATAGTAAAGTTTTTGTTAAATCTAGCTTGGTTGTTTGGTTCTTCAAAATAGTCTAGAAACCTGGGTCTCACTCAACTACTAACTAGGTTTGACCCATCTTGGCATTTTTGTGAAATCAGACAAAGATCACCAGATATTGACATTTCGTTGGACCATTTAAGCAAGGAAGATTCAAAATAAATGTTAGAGGAATGATTGTAAATCCGAAATATTGGATGGCTCTTCAGAAGCAGTCTTCTTTCGAAGAAAGTTTAAGATAGTGAAAAGTGGCAGACCCAGGATTCAATTTTTTCCATTTCTTCTTCAAGTATTCCTTGAAGGAATACTTTTAATCGTGTTAAATACTAATCCTTTCTACAAAGCTGGCAGTTTTCTAGGTCAGGAATCCCCAATCCCCAAGCCATGGTCCACTACTGGCTGTGGTGAAATTCAGCCATGTGAGTGGTTGTCCAAAGCACATGTGTGCATGTACAACTCAACTTGCATGAGCGGGCACTCATGTGTGTGTGTACCAGCCTGCCACTTGTGTAGCCAGTTCCCTTCTCCCCCCCCTCCAAGCTGGGTCAAGCCACAAAGTTTGGGGTTTGCTGTTGTAGGCAGTCTTATGGGATATCTACCACATATGAATAACTTTGCCTTTGATGTTATGTATAAGAGCTTTGTTTTGGTTGATTACTAGGGTAAAGGACAGCAAAGGACTTTTTGGCTGAAAGGAAAAGCTGGATTTGACATGCCACTACCAGATTTCAACAGCAGGTTTCAACCATAGATGAGGGGAAATGAGTCAGAATCTGTAGCGAAGAACTTTACTTGATCTAAATGTATCAACTGAATGTGATCTCCTAGTACTTAAACATTTAGTAAAAACACTTGTCTTTCTCCATGTTGTTAATTGTTAATTTAATTTTAATGTTTGACATTTATCTGTATTTAAGTTGCATTGCTGTTTAGCCTATAATTTGGACATTATATTATTGTAACTATCTTAATTGTCAAACTGGTAGAAAGGACGGAAATATATCTAATAGATTTCATTCAAAGAAGGTGCTTTGATGTAGCTGGATGCATAAGTATAATACCTATCTGAAGCTCTATAAAGCAGCTATGTCTTTTTCTCTGTTCATGTGGATGCTTTCTGCAGTTGCTGTATACTCGTTAAACAAACAAACAAACAATGGCTGATTTGTAGCCTTTATGACCTACATTTGCTCCAAACTTTGAAGTATCATTGGGGAATAGTATCTGAAACATAGCACAGTCCTTCTAAATAGTAATATCATATTAACTGATTCTTCATAATCACATTGCTACCTTTTGGACAGACAACCAAAAACAAGTATAAGACTCATTTTCTTTCATAGGGTTAGAGCTTTTTTAGGTATTTATAACTTAGCACCTTCTAGAATTCACATTTGTTCAAGCCTAAATTTTACATTATCGAAGAATAGATCCATAAATCACATTTTATTTAAATCACATGTAAATTAAAGGCAATTAAATTAAATTTCCCATGGGAAATTAGTAGGATTTTTTTTGCTTACCCTAAATTCCTCTTTATAGGTATATCACAAGGAAACTGTCACAAAGCCTCCTATTACTTATTGAATAGTATGTGTATACACACAATGTATTTTCCTTTATGCAAATATATATGATGTAATTTCAATACATAATATCATAGTATTAGGTATATAAAGTTCAATCTTTACACTAGCATAAGAAATGGTGTAATGCCCTGCATATTGTTTGTGTTTTTTTAAAAAAAATATGACTAGCAAAATGCACAACTAAGGAAATAGTTTAGTGAATCTCATCAGACGCAATGTAACTTATTGGAATATAAGCAAGAATTCCTTGAGGATTAACAATGTTTATTTTCCTTTCTTAGAAATAAGTTTACTGAAATATGTATTTTATTTTATAGTACAGTTCCGAATAGAATTTGAATTAGAAACAAAGCAATGTAAAATGAAGTAGAAAAATCTAAAACTAATTATCTCTTACAAAGGTGCTTTCTACAAAAGGCAACAGGACTTTCTTGGTTTGTTTGAAAACATTTTGCTTGTCATCCAAGAAGCTTTTTGGGACACATTATAGATAATCATGACCTGGGTGATTTAGAATCTCCATAGACATAAAGAGAATTATCTTTATTATTATTTTTTTAAAAGATAAAATCTAAATATTCTTCCTGGATTTTTAAAAAAAATCTCACTGAAATTTTCTTTAAAGAAAAGCATGGTCATTTCACTATATTAATATACAATAATGTTGAAGAACTATTTAATTAAATGAAATTTATTGTTCTTCCTTCCCCCATTCAAATTTCATTCTTCATGTTATATTGCTATAAGAATATAAATTGTTTCAGATGTTGTGGTTCTAGTATTCTAACAAAATGTACCAGCCAGTTCATTTTGTAATCTATTAATTGATTTTAAAAATGACATATTCATTTGTCTAATATAATTATTAAATGTGGGTAAAGCACATGAATTAAAATGATGGTTTTCTTATTCTTTTTATTTTTATTTGTCCATCTTTAAAAAGTTTATATTGTAGTTTGTATATTAGTTCAGAAAAGTCATATTGAAAATAATAAGAGTTGGGCTTGTGTAAATTATTTCCTTTTTATGTTCTCAAGTATATGTTTATTCTCTTGACTAATATATTAAGTTTTAGTAAATGGGTTTAATGTATATCTTTCAACTCATCAGTTACAGCCCAATAAAGTGCTTACTGAGTACAAAGGTTAAGGAATATTCTAGGCATTGCAAGTTTTTATTCAACTTTAATGTTAAACTTTAATGACTTTCTTAGATGATTATTTCTAAAAGCTGATGATGGTGGTCCCAAAGGGAAATTCAACTTGGAACAGATGACCTACTTATGCACCAAATGTTATATATTCAATTATTACTGATACCCTCAGGAAGACTACAGTACAAACATTGTGTACTTCCTATGAAGCTTCTATGACAGAGTGTGAAACTTGCATCATCACAGCATCATCACTTGACATATCGTGACTTTTTCCCCCTTTGCTAAACTGGGCACGGGCATGGCCAGTGCATGATGCATCCAGCTAGTGGGCCATGAGTTTGACACTTTTGTTCTATGGGCATCATGACTTCATTAATCTGAAAGTAGATAGGCCCCATGTCTTTACATTTTGTCCTTATTTGTTGTATGAACCTAGTAATTATGGTATATAAACCACGGTTAATGGCTTAATAAGATATGTGAATTCAGTCAAATATACTTTACTCAATAATGGGCAATGGTCTTGGTTGTACACAAGGCTTCTCTAACATAATATACAGAAGCCAAGATCTAATTATAGTACAAAACTGGTTTGATTGATTTATCCTGAAAATTACTACGGATCTTGAGGTAAGAACAGCTATATTTCAGTCATTATTCTGTTAATCCAATTATTCTCTATTGTATTCTTTAAGAAACTGTACTAGCAATAAGTAGCTTATTTCTGCAAAGTGATTTTGTTGCTAGTCCCAATATTTAAAGATAGATGCTTGGTTCATATAGTCAAAATTAAATAAAGGCTGCCTTTTTTCTTTGGAATAACATTTGGAAAAAAAGCATTTGTAAATTATATTAAATATCTTTATTATCTTAATCAGAAAACAAGAAATGTATATTAAGAAAGCACATAACTGAATACAAATCAGTATTATTCTTATATCTCATAGAAGTATTTTTATGCAAAATTTAATTAACAGTTGAAGTTGGATCAGATATTATGCTGAAACTGCACAAATTCCAAATAGCAGGAATAAATGGGAAACTGTAACTGTAAAAGAAAGACAAACAGAAAGAATATAAGTCATTGGTAACTGTCACTACAAAATCTCTAGCATCACATCTGTTTACGTGCTTGTACTTTCAAAAGTATTGTAAAGATATATTTTTCATTCATTTTTATTTTTGAAACTTCAAACCAACATAGACTCCAGGTAACTGTCTCATCTGCTTTCTGAAGTTTTGGGGACAAGATTTTTGGAAGCGGCTTGCCATTTCTTCCCAGGGTGGGCTTCAAAATTTTTAGCAAAAGGTTCTCTACCAGTTGCTGGGTAGCCATGGTAGATGTGGCCTAGTTGGCTTCCTGAACCATGGCAGGGGGCATTTTTGCCCTCCCCAGCTTTCCTTGAGCCTCTGGGAAAGCAAAAACAGCATCCCCATGCTCTGGAGGCTCTCCGGAAGCTGGAAACAGGCCCATTTCTGGCCTTTCCGAGCCTCCACATGTACCTTGCACTTACCTGCATCCCAAACAGGCTGCGTAGGGACTCCTGGGAGTGATGGGACAGAGTGGCGGGGCCAGCCAGGAGTGGGATTTGGAAGTTCTCTGAACTGCACAGAATCTTAACTAGGCTCTCCCAAACTTCTGCAAACCCCCAGCAGCCCATGCCTGATTCCTTCATTGGTTTCCTCCTTATTAGGGTTGCGAGAGAGTGGCCCAAAATAACTCATTTGATTTTGTATCTAAGGTGGAAATAAAATTCATAGTCTCTCAGTTTCTAGCTCAGTGCCTTAATCACTACTCCAGACTGGTTTTCATAGTGAAGGTACTCATTATTTATTATTGAGGTTTTTTGTTTATTTGAATGAAAAAATATATACAGTGGTATCTAGGTTGTATATGGAAGGCTATAGGAAATGTAGTAAGCCTGTACTCTGGACAATATCTGAGGACTGCTTCTTGCTCACTCTCTGAAGGACTGAAAGCAAGAGGCCATTTTTAAATGACATGAAAAGATTACCAGAATGGATTTTTTGTTTTTACTTCTATTTTTTAAAACATTTTCTAAAAAAAAAAAGATGGCTTTAGTAAGCAACCATCTTCCATTTTCATACTTAACCTTCTCCTCAAAAAGCTTGAAAAATAACTCTGATTTCATTACAGTACTAACTTTCAGTACTGGAATGGATGCAATTTGAGCCAATTTTTCAGAATGTCTGGGTGGGAGGTTATAGGAATTGAAGTCATTTGCAAACCTGTGGATACCTACTGCCATTCCACCTGAAAATTATGAAACAAACAACCAGCAAACAAAACATTGTCCAGCTAAACATTGCCCATTTTATTTCCACATTTTGTGATGCAATCTCTGAGTGGCATATAGCAATTTAAGAACTTATATGCCACTTTATAGTGCTTTACAGCACTCTGAGTCGTTTACAATGTGAGTATATTGTCCCAAACAATCTTGGTCCTTATTTTACCAACCTTGAAAGGATGGAAGGCTGAGTTAACCTAAAGTCCATCAGGATTGATTTCATAGCTGTGGGCAGAATAAGCCTGAAATACCGCATTCTAACCACTATGCCACCAGAAGTCCTACAAAATGGATAATGGCTACCTATGCTGTCAGGAACTCTTCTGAAGAGACACAAATATTAGAATCTGATCAGGAATTTTAAATTATGTTTCATGACATGTCATGTCTTGCAGACATCTCCCTACCAAGATTGTGATGTTAACAGTGGTAAGAAAGAAGTAGTACTGTATAAAATCCTTTCTCATTTTAAAGAGTTTTGTCTGAAGATTGTCCAGCTGTGAGAATATTATGCAACATAGAAAGTATGTACAACAAAGCAATGGCCCTTGTGCTTTTAATTTAAAACAACAGTCTTCATTTGTTATCTATTAGGACTGTTCAATAGTTTAGATTTTGTTTTGAAAAGTTGCTTCACAATATGCAGTAATGTGAACCCACCATCTGATAAAAGAGCTGCACTTTTCCCCAAGATATATCAACATATGTCAGTGACCCAGTGAAACAGGTATATAATCAAAGAAGTTGGCAGCAGATGTGTATAGGCTTCCACATATGATGAAGCAATTTTCAGTTTCAAACTGAAGCATTACACAGCCCTATTGTTTGTATAGTATTAGCTGGATTACAATTAATCTTTTAATTATAGTATTTCTAAATTCTACCTGAAAATGTGCAACTCCTGGATAACCCTTTGCCTGTGTGAAATAAGAAAAAAGTCTTAGATTATTAGCAATTTGTATGATATTATCAATTCAAGCTACATCGATTCTAAAAAGGATGGCCTATTCAGAAAATTTGAATAGTTGAACTTGCAATTTCATTTTAAACAATGTTCAGGGTAGTGGATCATTACACTTTCTAGTTCAGAGTAAACAAAATACCTCAAACAGCTTATCTCAGCTATCCCCTACACACAACTTTCTAAATTAAAAAATATATATTGTAGCTCATAATCGGCCACATTCAGTTTAAATGTTCTGTTTCTGCCTTAATTGGAAAATCAAGTGAGAGGTAGCCAGAAGTCAGAATAAGGCTAGCCTGCATCCCACTACTGATATTTAAAGTTTATTCCTTATATTTATTTTCCTTTCTCAGAAAAATTCAGCGGTCTCCCAAGTTAAATGTGAGCTTCTATTTGCTCTTTCCAGACTACTCTGGCCCAGAGTAAGCATTGTTTGCTATCAAATATTCTACCCAGGAAAGGAAAAATAAAATTGACTTCACTACTGATGCATATAATGGTGGGACAGTCTCAGGACAACAGAGCTGGTGATCATCCATGTTATGTCCTGAGGACTCAAGGAGTTCTCACTCAGGTCCACTCACTTTACGTGGGCGTTATTCCCCCCATTCCCATTGGTTGGCTCTCCCCAGCAGCCAGCTATAAAAGCAGGCTGCGGGGTCCAACCGGTTGCTGATTGCTGCGAGCCAGTTCCAGGCTTGGCAAGCACGGTCAGCCCTTTATTGTAAAATAAAGTATTGTTGCACTCATGCTCTGGTTCAGCCTCTCATTGCTCAAACAAAACACTGGCGACGAGGATGGGATGGCTACCAGAAGCACCTTGCAACCGCTGAGTCACTAGCCACCGATCCACAGCCCAGAGAGAGCGATCGGCTGGCGACAGGAAACGCTGATCCGCAGCCAGAGAGAGCGGTCAGCTAACGAAACGCAGCGATCAAAAAGAGCAAACGCAGATCCGCAGCCAGAGAAAGCGGTCTGAGTCAAATAGTTAGAAGCGTCTGTAGCCGCTTGTTAGCCCCGCTACGGGGAAAGTGAAGCGCTGCGAGCCGCAGCCGCTCTGCATTTGGCGCGAAATTCAAACGGGTGTCATTTGAATTTCGAGCCAGTAGGAATCACAGCACAGCGCTGTAGAGAGTCACTAACGCCCACTTTTTGGCGCGAATCAAGACACCTCCAACGGCTAGCAGCCAACGTGGTAACCCAGAGAGAGAGAAAGAGAGGGTAGCAAAAACCTCTCCAGAGCTGATATCACTAGTAACTCACGAGCGCCGTAGTCCCAGAGAGATTTTTCCGCAGGTAGCCCAGCCGTTCCAGCACCATGAGTTCCAACCCAGTATTCCCGGCGTTTAAACCAGACGAAGAGAAGTGGGAATCGTATAAGAACCGCTTCAATCATTACATCGATGCGGTCGGCCTGGCGGATGCGGGAGAGCATCGGAAAAATCCTATTTCCTAATCTACTGCGGAGCCACCGTTTTGATACCGCTGCAGCACTCGTGGCGCCGAGAGAATTGAAAAACGTTCCGTGGTCCGAGTTGCTTGAGATCCTCACAAACCACTACGCTCCCAGGCCTTCACAAATCGCCAGGAGGTTCACGTTCCGAATGAGGAAGCAATCAAGTAAGGAGACCATCAACCAATATATGGCCGCCCTCAGAACAGCAGCCCTGCACTGCGGGTTTGGAACATACCTGGAGGACATGCTCCTCGATCAATTAGTTTGTGGGGTCAAGGATCTCAACCTACAGAGGCGACTGCTAGCTAAAAAAGACCTCAACCTCGCGCAAGCGTAGAGGAGGCCCTAGCAGCCGAGCTAGCAACGAACTCAGCCACCGAAATTCAGGGCCCAAGCGCCAAGCTAGCATCGTTCCCAGTCCATTCCGAAGAGGTGGAAGCGGAGGAAGCCCACAACGATGAGAACGATGTCCATCGCCTCACCAATGACAGACGGTCGCAGGTAGGGGCCAAACAAGAGTACACCGGTCCACCCAAGCACATCACTCTGTGCCTAGCCTGTGGGGATCACATCAAAGGGCCACCTGCAAGTTTAAAGGAGCCGTTTGCAACAACTGCCATAAGAGGGGCACATTGCGAGAGTCTGCCAAGCCCCCAAAGCGCTGCACACAGACCCCGTCCTCGCACTCGGGACCACAGAGGCAAGTATTAAACTGTCGCACGCACCGCCTTGCCAGGCGTACTTGCCACACTGTTAGTAAAATTTCTCTCTCCGTTTCCCTAGAAGGTAAACCGTGCCACATGGAGGTTGACACAGGGTCAGCGCTCTCAATAATCTCGTGGAACACCCTCAAGAGACTCCACCCCAGCCTATCTACTACCCGGCTTCAGAGATGCCAGTTCGGTCTGAAGGACTACCAGGGGAAGGCCATTCCCGTGATCGGCAGAGGCAAGTTCTTTGTCAGTTTTAGAGCTTTTAAAGGCCACCTACCTCTAGTGGTAGTTAACGGCAATCTACCCACCTTATTGGGGCTCGATTGGTTTCCCCACCTCGGCCTAGGGTTAACAGGAGTCCATGCTGTCTCAACCTCAGACACTGACTCCTTATTCGCTGACTACGCAGATGTGTTCAGCGAGGAGCTGGGGTGTTATAATGGAACCCCCATCTCGTTCACCGTTGACCCCCAGGCAGTCCCAATCAGATTAAAACCACGTAGAGTTCCATTTGCTATTCGACCAAAACTAGACGCTGAATTGGATAAACTACTAAAACAAGGGGTCATTGAGCCAACAGATTTCGCCAAGTGGGAGACGCCCATTGTCACACCCTCAAAAAGATGGTAGCCTGAGAATTTGCTCGGACTACAAGACAACAATCAATAAATATTTACAAGTTAGCGCCTACCCTGTGCCCGTCATTCAGCACTTATTGCACACATTCGAACCGGGCAGTATTTTTGCTAAATTGGACATGTCTCAAGCATATCAACAGTTCCCTGTTGATAACCAAACAGCGGAACTCCAGACCATCGTCACTCACAGGGGTGCCTTCCGATGCAAGCGTCTCCAATTTGGCGTAAGTGTTGCCCCGGCATTTTTCAGTCCCTCATGGAGCGGATTTTACAGGGCCTCCCTGGTGTAGTACCCTACTTCGATGACATCTTGGTCTCGGCCAGGGACAGACCCCAACTCTTCCAGAGAGTACGAGCAGTGTTAGAGAGGTTCAGACAGCATGGCCTCAGGTTAAAAAAAGAAAAATGTGCCATTGCCACTAGACAGGTGGACTTTCTGGGTTATAAAATTGACGCCTCTGGCATTCACCCCCTGGAGTCCAAGGTTAGGGCGATCCACGAAGCTCCCACACCGACCTCCAAAACGGAGCTACAAGCTTTCTTGGGGCTCCTAAACTTTTATGCATCCTTCTTAAATTTTAAACAAGTTTTATTGATTTTTCAAGACAAACAAAACATATATAACCTCCTTTCCAAGAACTACCCATAAACTTCAACAAGACAAACAAAGCATTATTCTTTAAAACATGGTTCCACATTATCACACTTGAAGCAAAACATTGGAGAAAAAAAAAAAAAACCTCCTTAGTTATCATTTATACATATCTTTTCCCAATTTCTCTCCCTTTAATTTCATTTCTCCAAGATTTTATTAATTTAGAATCAAACATAATCCACACACTAAACATAAAACATAAAACTTCTTTGAAAAGTGACTTGGCCCCAGGTTACATCTTTTTTGACAGACCTAAATCAAATTCATGCCCATCTTATATACCCTTCATATCTTATTAACCATTTTGTATTTTCTATATAACTTCTCCCATCTTTTCACTCTCTTAATTATATTTTATTTATTTCATCTTATTTCAAAGTCATTATACTTATGTCTTTTGTCCGTTCTTTAGTAAACATCTATGTATCTCTTCCCTTTAACCAAAAAATTTCCCATGTAATCGCTTTTGAAGTATGACGCCTTCTCCTAAAATAAAACTTAAAATAATACATAATTTCCATTCTGATTCTGTTTAGTACCTTCTACATATTAAATCTTAAAATGAAAAAATAACAAACTTATAGTATAATTAAATATATAATTTCTATTCTAATTCTAGTTCTAATAAGTACATTGTTTTAGAATAGAAAAAATAAAATACTAAAGTTATAATAATATTAAAACACTAACAAATTAAACTTTAACTAAGCATTAATTATTTAACAGATCTCCTAATATTTAATCAAATATCAACATCCATCATTATTAAACATTAATATTTCATTAAATATTCCAATAAACTGTTCCAAATACAAATACTACAATACTATCTTATGCACTCTTGCAGAATCTTCTTTAATTATAAGCTATCTATCATCCTTCATCTCTAAAGAAAAAACTTTTTTAAAAAATCTTGTCCTAACCCGTGGCTTTTTTTTTCTTTTTCCCTCCCTTTCTTCTCCAATCTGGTCTTTTTGCCCCCTCCTCTCCTCTCTCCCTTTTTAAGTTTCCCTCTCTGTTGTAATTCTATTTTCAGTTGCTTTCTAACATTGTACCTTCTTTTCATCCTATTTTTCTTTTTCTTGGTTGTTTTATTAAATCTTAAATTCTCCTTTTCCCTTCCTTCCTTCCCATTTTCTTTCTTAATCAAACTTTTTAGTCCATTAAAGATGGCTTCTTCCTTTTTCTTCTTCTTCTTCTCCTTCTCCTTCCTCCAGTGTTTGCTGGTACGTAGAAACCGCCATTTCTAAAAAGTGGAAGGCAGCTCCCAAAGAATCCTTGCCACTTTGTTGTCTTTCTTTTAATTTTTCATATTCCATTTTCAGTTCATCAACCAGTGGTACCATTATAAGTTCTTTTTTAAAAACAACAACAACAACCCAGATGCTTTCAATCTTGAAGTAATTTCCAAATGTCAGAGTTATCAAACAATCCAAACAAGCAAAACTTTTTTCCTCTTCTTCTCTTTACAGTTTTTTCTCCAGAGGCAAAATCCCAGATATATTTTAAAAGCCGTATTTCCATTAATTAATGGTCTTGAAATCTTCAAGGCGTCTCCTCCAGCAAAGTTTAAAAAAAAAAGTTTTTTTTTTTTTTTTTTTAGTCCTCCCCTTCCCACTTATAACAAAGAGCTTATTTTTACCTTTAGAGAGCAGGTTTTTCTGTGCTCCTTTGCTTTCTCCGTAGGGAGGGGTAGTGAGCTTTCATTCAGCACTTTCGCCGATGTTACAAATTCTTTTGGAAACAAATGTATCAATCCAAAATCAGGTTTCCAGGGTGTTTTAAAAGTAACATCATGTCCTGGTTTAGCCAAGAAAACTTCTCCTTCTAAGTCTTCCTCCTGCACAAACTTGTCCGGTTGAAGAATCCTTCATGGCTGCCGAGACAGCCGCTCATCCGTCTCGGGAAAAAGGAGTCTAGCCGGCTGGGGAGGGGGGGTGCGATGTCCCCAGACCCCTGCTCGGATCTCCTCTGTCTTCCGCTGCCCCTTCAGGGTAGCGACAACCCCCAAATCCAGTTGGATCGGGGGTACCTTGACGGCGAGCACAGCAGGGACCCGCAGAGAAGCGGATTCCTGCCGTCGACGAAGCCTTACAACCCGGAAGTGCCTAACTTTTATGCATCCTTCTTGCCCCATAAAGCCTCAGTAGCCGAACCCCTACACAGATTACTAGACAAAAAGTCACCGTGGCACTGGGGGCACAAAGAAGACCAGGCGTTTAACGCCGTCAAATCACTACTTATGTCAGAGGCAGTGCTCATCCAATTCGACCCCAGCCTTCCTTTAGTACTGGCAGCAGACGCATCCCCTTTTGGAATTGGGGCGGTCCTTAGTCACAGACTCCCCAATGGCGCCGAGGCTCCCATCGCCTTTTTCTCCAGGACGCTCTCGGCCACGGAGCGAAATTACAGCCAAATAGACAAGGAAGCCCTAGCAGCTGTTGCAGCCGTGAAAAAGTTTCACGAATTCCTTTTTGGCCATTTCTTCGAACTGGTCACCGACCATAAGCCCCTCCTGGGCCTACTGGCCGGCGACAAACAGACACCTCAAGTCCTTTCCCCTAGAATGACAAGGTGGACACTTTTCCTAGCGGCCTATTCATACAAGCTTATTCACCGCCCAGGCAAAACTCTATCCCACGCCGACGCTCTCAGTCGCTGCCCCTTACCCGCTCCGGCTGAAGACCCAGCTCCTGTCAACGCCATTTTTGAAATCACCCAGTTGGACCTGCCCATCACCGCCCTTGACATCGCCGCTAAAACCAAGGCAGACCAAACGCTCGCCCAGGTGCTCGACTGGGTGAGGAGGGGGTGGCCGGGAGGCAACGTCGATAACAAATTCGCACCCTTTAAGACTCGCATGCAGGAGCTGTCCAGTTTGCAGGGTTGTCTACTGTGGGGCACTCGAGTGGTCATTCCGACCTCGCTGCGTACCCGAGTCCTGGAGGCGTTGCACGAGGGACACCCCGGCATTGTGAGAATGAAGGCGTTAGCACGCAGCTATGTGTAGTGGCCGGGTCTAGACGAGGACATTGTTAATTGGGTAAGTTCCTGCAGCATTTGCCAGGAATCCTGTCCTGCTCCCCCCATCGCCACCCCTACCAGATGGGAGAGCGCCAACGCCCCCTGGTCTAGAATCCATATCGGTCTGGCAGGCCCCGTGCATGGAAAGATGTTCCTAGTGGTCGTGGACGCTTATTCCAAATGGATAGACGTGGCGCAGCTATCCACGACCACCACACTAGCAATCACCAACGTGTTAACGCGCCTGTTCGTTACACATGGACTACCCGACTCCCTTGTCTCCGATAATGGCCCACAGTTCGCATCAGTAGAATTCAGCCGTTTTGCTGCCAACCTGGGCATTCGCCACATTTTCACAGCCCCATTTCACCCTGCCAGTAATGGGTTGGCTGAAAGGGCCATCAGGACCACCAAAGAGGCCCTCGCTAGGTTTGGCAGGGATGACTGGCACCACAAACTCGCATGGTTCCTGATGAGCCAACACTCAACCCCCTGTGCAGTCACCAATAAGTCCCCAGCGGAACTTCTGATGGGCCGGCGCCTGAGGACTGTATTGGACAGATTGCACCCACAATACTGCACTGACTCTCCCCTCGCTTCTACGTCGGGGGTTAGACATTTTCTGTTACAGGAACCGATATTCGCAAGGAATTTCGCCGGGGACCCACTTTGGATTCCAGGCGAGGTCATCGCCATCACCGGGCCGAGATCGTATAGAGTCAGGCTGGAGGATGGTCGCGTCTGGAGGAGACATATAGACCAGCTTAGAAGGCGCCACAGCACCCTTGCCAACAAGAGTCCAGAGTCCCCAGTCGAAGGGGAACCGCCTCATCCGCCGCCCAGCCACATCGTACCCAGCGACCAGTCTGCACCAGCGGTCGTTCCGGTCAGCCCAAGCTCGGACAACAGCACCCAGAGAGTTGACCAGCCTGATCCAACCCACGAGAGCTCGACCCCAGTAACCAACCCGGTGTTGCCCGAGGATGCCCAGTCCAGAGAGAGTGTTGGCGACACTATGCCGGCTCGACCATCACAGACTGGTACCGAACAGACAGACAATGTTCCCGAGTTGCGCCGCCCGGCGCCAACACAAACCCCGTCTACCTCAAGGACTATGCATGTTCGCATCTGGGGGAAGGGGTGTTATGTCCTGAGGACTCAAGGAGTTCTCACTCAGGTCCACTCACTTTACGTGGGCGTTATTCCCCCCATTCCCATTGGTTGGCTCTCCCCAGCAGCCAGCTATAAAAGCAGGCTGCGGGGTCCAACCGGTTGCTGATTGCTGCGAGCCAGTTCCAGGCTTGGCAAGCACGGTCAGCCCTTTATTGTAAAATAAAGTATTGTTGCACTCATGCTCTGGTTCAGCCTCTCATTGCTCAAACAAAACAATCCAACTGTTTCATAAAAGGAAAAGTGGAACGTGGGATGGGAAGATATAGTAAGAGTGGATTAGAGAACAAGGAAGGGTATGAAGTACGTAGCAGGGTGTCACTGTCTGGGTGTGTTTTGAATGATATTTTTATATGGATAAACAATGCGAATTTAAATATGTAAGTGAATGAGTGTGGAAATTCTTTTCATCTGACAAAGCAATCCTCTTCCAGTAAAGCATTCTCACTTTCATTAGAAACATTTGAACTTACTGTTCACAATGAATTCTGCAATTAAAACACCACCTGTTTGCTCGATATGTTCTCTCCTTTTTTCACAAGCCTTAAAAATAGCAAAAATACAAATAAATAATCATTAAAATAGTTATTCCTATTTAATAAAATGCATGCATTCTAAGTAGTAATAGAACCCAAAGAGAACAATAACAATAAAAAGACAAATTATTTCCCTTAGCCAGCCCAAAAGATTCAGATTCCCTTCTCTTAAACATTTTGAGAGCATGTTTGCAGTTCTTTCACAAGAGTACTTGGAATAAAGCTAAGATAGTAACCTCACTCTTGGTATATTTGGTGAAAATTTTGTACCATTAAAGACCTAGTTTGGTATAGTGGTCAAAACATCAGGATAGAAAACGAGAGACTGCAAGTTCTAGTCCCATATTAGGCACAAAAGCCAGCTAGGTGATATTGGGCCAATCACTTTCTCTCAGCCCTAAAAAAGAAGCAATGGCAAACCACTTCTGAAAAACTATGCCAATATTATTGCAGAGAGTTGTCTAGGCAATGTTCAAGAATCAGACACAAGTAAACAGAAGGGAAAAAAAGGACCACTATCCCTTCCTGTGAATTATCTGAGATATTGGAATGAGGATTCAACAACCCTGAGAGCAACATTATCATGGGAAGAAGTTCCTGATAAAGTCAAGAAGAGTGAGGTGAAGCTACAAACAATCCATAATAAGAGTGATTGAAATAAAGCAGAGATGAAGGAGAAAGCAAAGCCAAACCATTTTTCCATTGTTATCAAGAAAACAGTATGGATCTTTCTAAAGTTTTACCGGTTAGACATATATATAACTGAATGCCCCACATTCAGTCACATGCATTGACATGTAAGTCAATGAACACAATGCCTTCTGCATAATTATTTTTATAAAGGGAATCTCAAATCCAAATTTCAGAAATTATAAGCAAGGCCATAGATGTAGAACTGTCACAAACACTAAATTACTTACAGTAGTTATTTACAGTAAATTATACAACTCTTTTATTGGATTAAAAAAATGGTAATTCTTAATGAGACACAGAACATTTATCATATCTAGATAGCTCCTAAACATTACAGAGTAACACCATCACAAACATGCATTAGCACCCTCTAGTGAATATCATAAATTATTCCTTTCCATTCTTACTCATAGATGGAGCTTAAATTTACACAGATGAAGTTCAAAATTGTCTTACAATAACACAGCTTTTATTCTAGCAACCATCAGACTTAGCAAAGGCATGTCACTATGATAAGTGTACTCCCAAATCCAAGTTTTACTGCCTACAAAAGCATTAATGCAAATCCTAGATCTACTAACCAATGTCATTTTGGTGTATTCAGTATCAAGTCTGTAATCCCCCAGGAAAATTGCAAGATGGAGTGAAGAACTTGAACCACAAAGCAGAAAGGCTTAGGTTTTTAATGTTAGTCACAACGAAAACAGAAATGCTTTAAAACTGATTTAATACTGTATTGAAATGTTGGACCAAAAATCCATATATACACTGGTTTGTCTTTTCAGGTTCATGTATCCTGTTTTGGGATTCTAGATTTGATTGCTATTATTTAAAGAACTTACCACAGGGCAAAAGAACTTTTCACTATCACACACATATGTTTCACAATGTAACCACACTTTGGAAAGTTTGGGAATATTCTGGAACCGAAATGCATTAAATTGGAAGGTGGCTCGATTATTTTTGCCATTTTCATGTACTAAAGTGGAGTCATCTGTTGCACACCTATGCCAAATAAATAACAGATATTAAAATGAGGAAGAAACAGATGAGATATAAATCTAATAAATCAATAAATAGAATTAAGATATACTAACCAGTAGAGTACCATATCATGTGAATAAACCTGATTGGGTGGGAAGAGTGAATGAATTACATACCCCTTAGTTATCAGAGGCCACTGGATTTGGTAGAAATATTCTGAAGAAGGGGTTGTCCAACAATTGCTCAATACTACTTTAAATCTGCAAAAGGACAAAGGGGCATGAACATTAACAGAACAACAATATAATGCTGGGAGCCATGGATATAAAAAAAAATCATACCTATGACTTAAGCCTTTGGCTTCCACTCCAGCAAATACATCAGAGCCAATTTCTGATGTATCAACAATGAAAGGGGCTTCCTTCTTGCTTGAAAACTTGGCATTCTGAGAAGAAAAAAATGGGTAATGTAATTTATTTATTTGTTTTGCTGCAGGAGATCTGCAGGAGCAGCAAATGAAGGCCATACTTTCTCAGAGTATTTGAGGTCAGCAAAATTATTGGCAGCTGAAGTTTCATAACAGTAAGCATGCATTAAAAATATATTAAATAATTTATTATCCTTTTGTGACATCTGAAACTCTGCCTATATTATGAAAGTATTGCTTTCTATGATATACAGTCAAATGATGAGATTCTGCTTGCTGCTTGACCTGAAACAACTGATGTAATTCCTACTTATTACAAAAACACACATTGTACTATAATGAAACTGAGCAAGTCATTTTTATACCTGAGATAGAACATGATACGACTATTCCCCCATGAGGTAGTTTGCTGTTGTTATATAAACAACATTGATACAACATAAATTAAATAATCAACCATTTGCTGCCCTTTTGAATTTTTTTAAAGTTTTATTTTGTGTTCCTTTGTCAGTTCACTCTGCTTAATGGATGGTGCTGGTCAACTTAGCGTTTTCAAGATGCTATCAAATCCTTATTTTATTCACTATACTACTGAGAAATTTACTGAGCAAGCAGCACATACACTATACTTACAGAATAGAAATTGAGAGACAACTGGCTTTCAAAGGAACCGGCACTGCCATTCTTCACATGAACAGTTGCTACCCTAAAATAGGCAGAAAATGACACAGAACTGATTCCTATGCTATTGAAAATACAGCAAAATATATGCTAGAAGATGGAATTCCAATGAATTGGGGCAGTGTTACCTTTGGTCAAAGGCAGCATGGTTCACCAGATAGTTCGCCTGATAGGTGCAAGTAAATGAATAGTTGACAGGTTGGCTTTTCACAATGACAGTGCTATCATTCGAACTGATAGAGTTATAGAAATGATAAACAGGGTTTTTAAACTGCATGGGAAGAAAAAGATACAAATGCAATTTTAGTTTAAATGGTTTCTATCATTCATTCAATTCTAAATCTGTTGAGATTCTAATCGTACAGAATCATTTTACAAGCCCATGAAGATAGAAGAAATAAACATAAGTTTGCCTTCTAAAGCACATGCCACAAAAATCCACTTATTTAAAATATATTTTAAAATTTAAGATTTATTTTAAATAAATGCATTTATTTTAAAACATTTGTACATCAATTTCCATTAAAATTTTTGAAGCAGTTGATCATAAAACTAGAAAGCAAGCAGTAAGTTAAGCACAACTAAAAACAATTATGAAGTAAAGCTTTTTATTAAATATTAAAATAAAATAAACAATAAAGCGATAAAGGACAGTCTCTTAGGCTCAATCAGTACCACGAGAGTGAGACAAAATATGAGAAAATACAGAACACAAGGCAAGAAGAACTTATTCAGCCAAGTTTTTTTTAACAATTTAGTGTTGCTATCATATATGTTTATTATTTTGTACTTCCTATTTTAATGATGTATTTGTTTTTTAAGCTTCCCAGGACTGTTGAGTGAGAGGCCACCTTATATAGTTATCACATGTGTCTGGTGTCTGCTAGATGGCAGCAAAGGAACACAGAAAACTAATATTTTGCTGCCTGCATTGGTTGTTTGGACTTTTGTATGTTTTATTTTGTTTAATAGATATTTCTTCACTTTCATGAAAAGCAAAGTCCACAAAAAATTTAAAAAAATATGGAGAACAATAAGGAAAAGTAGAAAAAAATAATTATTAAACCCATGAAAAATGTGTTAAATTTATTTTTTTAACAATTTTATTTTATTCAATAGATTAAAATCCAAAATCCAATAGAAAAAAATAATTAAACAGAGACAAAACAAAATTAAACAAAAACACTGCAAAAATGTGAATAAAACACATACTTGTAAGCATACTGATAAACCTTGACCTCAAGGAATGGCATGTCAATATAGTATAAACATTTATTGTGAATCCAACACTGTAAGTTTTATTTCCAGTTTGGATATTGTAACATTAAACATATCCATTTTCCGTTTAATGTTAAAGATATCCATTTTCCTTGCCTCTTGATTGTTCCTAGATGGTATGGAAACCAAGGATATATTCTAGCCTTAATTCTGGTATGTGTGTACATTACACGTGCTTAAGCACCCTGCTTCTGACATCTTAATTGTACATTGGAAATAAATAAAATAAAATGTGCATTAATATATGTGCAATAGGAAAAAGTAGAATTTGCATTAAACACATTCATTAGTAGTATTAAATAGTACTACTACAAGTAGTAACAATGGTACTACTAACAGCAATGCAATAAACTACCATAGTTGTGAAATTGATATAGCTTTTTAGTACTTGCCAGATTAAAAAAAGAATTTGTTCACACCTGCAATATATGTTTAGTCCCTTTCCTTGTTTTACCAGGCATTGGATATTCAAATCCTGAGTGTGGCTAAAATCTCACAGCAAGGTGTGACAAGAAGTAACTTTGATCTTAATATAAATGCAAATAAATTAGTTATCTTTAACAATGCTGAAAATATAAAAATGCTAGAAAATTTTCAATTTTCCACACATGAATATTACCACATTAACTACATACATCTGACTGTGTTCCACAGTATGATTTGTTTTGGGGTGACAAATCTGGGATGGTAAATTGATAGTATCCTGCATCATAAATTCCATTATAGCAAATCCCTCCAAGTGCCAGCTGATTAACTTCCCATCCATATGGACATTCTGGGATTTTTGTAATAATTGTTTTAGGATAACAATATACCAAAATCACATCTAAAGCAAAAAAGGAAAAAGAACGACAACACATTTATGCAGCAAAGTTCTACTTACAAAATCAAGGGACGTAATGCTTTTTCCATGATTACAAGCTTGAGCTTTAATTCAAATTATGTTTTCAGTATCTTCCACTATTAGCTTCCACAATTAATATCACAATAAGCAATTGAAATTGCATTCTAATGCCTTTGGGCATCGAATAGGCAATATTATTGCAAACATGGGAGCTAAAGGCACCAACAGAGTCTGCATATCTTTACTAGTCTTCTCTCATGCTTACAAATTAAAGAAACATAAACATGAAAATAGGATTAGCAATATCTACAATTTATGACTTCTTTTTATGGCAAACTATTAGCCACATCTTATGGTTATCTTAAATTTACAAGTTGAACTATACAGCACATCATGTAAAAGCGTTAATATGCAAGTAATTTCCATCAGCAGAAAAAGACCATCTGTGATACATCTTTGCCTCATTTAGGGGATTATTATTTGCTATTCATTCTGTGGGAATCTTGACGGTAAGGAAGGCAATATAGCCCAAGTAGAATAAAATCAGTAGAACAGCCATATGGACATAAAACATGACACATTTGGGCCAATGTCAATTGTGTGTTCTCTCTTTACATGATGTACAGACTCACAACACAATAAATTAAATGCCTCAAAATTCATCCCATTTATTGCTCTGGAAATTATTCTTGGCTTTTTTTTAACGGTTAGGAATTGTTTTCACATGTACCATTCCTTTATGTACAAAGTTCTGTTTAATGTATCAGGTACTGAATAATAGCAATAAACTACCCACTGGCAAATTGCGGTTACAATGGCTTCTACTCAAACTTAGGTGTTTCATGTAAGATCCCATTGACTTCACTGGAACATTTAAACAATAAAATTAACTGAATTCAAATTTGGGGTGGTTTGTATCCTTTATAAAATGCTATTAAATGTCACACATCATTATCATTTTACATGAATAACTCAAAACACAAGATACGGTATATGTTTAACTGTTAACTATTTTTGCTATCAAATCAAATATGAACAGGCATATCGCAGATACTCCTAGATTATTATTTTTTAAATCAGTTATTTTACCTGCTTTATTTGGACTGCAAGGAACTGCAAAACCTCGAGCCAAGATGATCCACAGTAGAAAAACCAGCATCATCATTCTCCCAAAGATATGTAAATATTAGTAAAAGAATTTGCTTTTCTATAATGTTGTAGAACTCAGGAATTCACTTTTGCATATGTATCAAGTGCCTGTAAGGAACCCAGCACAATATACAAAAGAAAGAAAGAAAAAAGTCTTTCACTCTGTAACTTTATTTTGGTTCCTAATAAAAAGCAAAAATGTAATGTTTAATTTTATTTTTTTTAAATGAACATTTCCATTTAAAGTAAATGCAATATCCTAGCCATCGAAGAAGAAGGAAAAGAAGAAGAGATGGAGTAAATCAGCAAGATTTTTAAAAAATCTTATCCATTCACAGAGTGCAATTGCAATTTCTGAAATTAATTTCCTTATTCACTATATGCTTAACTTTATATACTTAAATCACTTACAACCAAGATATTTATGATTTACCATTTTGTCTCCATGAATTTTTGTTCTGCTATGAATATTAATACTATTCTACTAACAAACTATAACTCTCATTAAAAAAAACTGCTCCAGTCCTTTTGTACAAAAATAATTATATAACTTGCTGCAGATTATGTAAATGAGTTTATATTACTTGCACAACTATTGTTTCATATCAGATGTTAATTACAATTGTTATATAAATTTCACGTTGATCTGATCTATCAGAACCACTTCAGCATTCAATTCTGAATCTATAGCACATAGTTATTCTAAAATAATTTATATTTTTTCATTAGCCATGCATTTATGCTTAAATCTATGTCATATTCCAAAAGATATTTTTAAAATAATCATACATACAGCATAAGAAATAGTTTGCAGACCAAACTATTAGTTCTTCTTGTTCCAAATGTTAAGCCTGTTTTCCACCAGGTTTCTTTTTCAAATAACACTGTCTGGCATTACCTTTGCTTTATATGTGCCATCTTGTAAACGGACCCTCTGCTTTTCAGTCCTCATTACTCCATGTGGAAAAAGTAGGTTAGGTAGATAAAAGGTTAAATCATTTATTTTCCATCACAAGAAATTAATTTCAATGTTCAGTTCATGAATTTAATTTCACTTTCCTAATGCTGAGATGGATTTTACTTTAAAAAAAGAAAGCATATTTTTTCTTATGTTTAAGAAAAATTCTGATCATTGGACTAGAGGTACATGTATTATTTTCCATATAACATTCTGAGTTTTGATACTGGCAGAACTTAAGAAAAACTTATGGGACATAGCTCAAAGTAGAGCCATTACCTTTTTTGAAAGTAACTAGTAGCCTATCTGGCTACAGCCATAATACTAAGCAATATATATGAAATCTTCAGATAATTTATGGCAAATCTAAACATTTATATTTTGAATGATTGGTTGTTTCCATCATGTATTCCTACCTATTCTTAATTTCAAGCTGCCAAATACTCTAGTATTTCTTTGAAATGGCTGACATCCATTTTAAGATACAACTAGTATAGTACAACTAATGAGGGAAATAAATATGTCAGTCTTTTATAATAGGTAAGCAATTTGTAGGGACACAAATATCCCCTACTTGGGCCTTCAGCAGAGTAATCCAAAGTACAGTTTGTGCTACAATGCCTAGCTATCTGATGATGTATTTATTTGCATAAGAAAAGAAGACTCTACAAAATATAGTTGGGTGAACAGTATTTGATCTCTATAGTGATAAAAGGTGAAGGCCCAAGGGAGGTTTGTATTGCTCAAAGTAATTGCAGATAAAAAAGAGTATTCATTAAATAGCAAATTATACTTCAAATGCATTTCCTAAGAGAGCTCCCTTTTGATAAGTAGATAGTACAACCTTAACGATGGGAGTATCTGTACTGGCCTCTACAAAAAGTGAATCAATGGCTTCTTGTCATCCCAGCCTCAAAAGCTTTTCTTGATAAATAGTTCTTTAGTTTCTCCTTGTTCTGTCTACTGTTATCAAAAGCATTGTTTTATTACAGTATTTGCTGTTCATGTGTTACGAGCTGTCAGTTTGTCCAGGGAAAAGACAAATTGTGTTGTAACATTTTTGCAGGATAACATTCTAAAGCATGAAATCAGTTTTTCACAAAGAAAGCAATCTCGAATTTTAGACACTATTCTGCACATCTGCAGAAAAACCTCCTAGGATGTTATTTGTTTTCTTCTATATCCATGTTCTCATTGAATCTAATACAATCCTTCCATTTTGAAGAAAACTGATTACTCTTTTCTGTAAATATGGTATCAAATGATCTTACAGCCAACACAAAGCATAGTTGTTATGACTCCACAATTATGATAAGGATATGTGTGTGTGTGTGTGTGTATACACACACACACACACACATATATGTTTTCTTAAATTTCGCGGGTACTTACGTGTACGGTATTCAGCTTTGTTCGGGTATTTTCCCATGTCATTATAGTTGTACTTTTAAAGTTGTAGCGACGTTTCGACAGAATCCCATCTGCCATCATCGGGCTTCTGTATTGTGTTCGTCTGTGAGCCAGACTTTCACAGCCATTTCTGTTTTAAATTTTGGGCTAGCCTACTGCTGTGCCAGAATAGTTTTTTCTTCATCCTGATTGGTTGGGAGTCTTGGTCTGTGTTTATTGGTCTTGGAGTTTGCTGTGTTCTGCTGGATTGGTGTTTCTAATATCTTCTGTCCATTTTGTGGCTTTTTTTGTCTTGATTGGCTGGCAACATTGTGTTTCCTATATTGGAGGCTTTTAGTGCGGCTTGGCTCCGAGTAAATGGACGGCTATCATTTATTAGGAAGCTAGGTTTCATATGGGTGCCTGGTTGGGGTGTGTTTGAGCTGGAGGT
Organism: Pseudonaja textilis; assembly: GCF_049901715.1. Lineage (NCBI taxonomy): Eukaryota > Metazoa > Chordata > Lepidosauria > Squamata > Elapidae > Pseudonaja > Pseudonaja textilis. The sequence goes on from NC_141993.1 coordinate 42,964,120, forward strand.
ATCAGGGGGGATCTGTTTGTGCACAGGTGTTTTCCTGGCTTGTGGTGTGGAGATATTTTTGTTTGTGAGTGCAGGCTTCCAAATAATTGACAGTCTGGTGGAATCATCTGTTCTATTCATGCTTTCAGGTTTTTTTTCAATCTCTATGGCTTCTCTGATAATTCTGTAGCTGGGGTTTTCTACAGTGGCTAGGGTTTTGGTGTCAATATTCTCATTGTTCTAATACTTTCACACAATTGTTTTATGCTAGGCATTGATTTTTTTTATCTAACAGGATACTTAAGAAATGATCTGCATTGGGGGTCTGCAGTAGGACTTTCAGATGTTTTGAATTATCTAATAAATATCATGGAGAGGAAATAATATTGGAAGGCACCAGACTGGCGGACAATAATTTCCTGAAGAAAACTGTCCATGCATATGTTTAATTCATGAATGTTACACAGATTGTGAGTTACAGTACAAACTACTTGTTTGAATATCTGCATGAAGAGATTGTTATTATTCGCAATATTGTTAAAACAGCAATTTAATGATATTTGTACACTGGTATTTTGGGTAAAACAAGATAGTTGGTGATGCATTATTACATGTTTGTTTCTCCTGTTCAATAAATATTCACTACTTTAATAATTATATAGCAGTCTGGACTTTTGGTTGCATCTCCTTCGAGGATGGACCGAAGACCGTGATCATGCGCGTCTTCAATCCATGTTGCACTTCAGGGCTCCAAATTGGGCTAGAGCCACCTTGGAAGGGTGGGGAAGAAGGGGGAGAGCGCTTGTCAGGTCGAGGGGAGGCACATCTCCCCTCCTTGGCTAGGTAAATTCCCCCTGAAGACAGGCTGCAATGGTGGTTAAATATGGCCACCCTGAAGAAGGAGAGCTACCCGGAACAAAGATTGTGCAGGAATGCTGAAGAAGTGGACAATGTTTGAGACCACGCAAAGTGGGCACATACAATGTTTTAAATATTGTTTTAATATTTTTAATTTTAAAATTTTAAAATATCAAGATTTTATAATCTTTATATTCTAAAGATTTTAAAATAAAGAGTCTTTTTTAAAAAAAGATTGGAACAGCGGCGACCAGAGGAAGTGAGGGCGGGGGGGGGGGATGGAGACAAGTGAAAATGCTTTGGACAGTAAAAGAAGCAAATTGAAAGAGTGAAATATCTGTATAAAATATCTGTTATATTAAATTATACAATTGGCACTAAATAGGCACATTTAAAAGCAAAAGTTGAAGGTGCCAAAAGGAAAAAAATGTATAATAATTGGATCTACTGGAATCTTTTTTAATTTAAAAGTCTTAAAAGGGAAAGGAAAATGGAAAGAAAAGGTGGAACTTGGACATAATAGAGAGCACCACCTAATGGTAAAGGAAAACTTTCAATAACTTTTTTTTAAAAAGTGTTTGGTTCCAAAAAGACTGAATCTTGCTACAAAGTAAGAAGATTTTTGAAACAATATGACAAAAACCCTGAAAAGTGAATTTTATTATACTATGGAGGAAGAAGAAAGAAGTCTGAATTCTGGGAATATTTGGTGACTTTGAAGAAAATTTAAAACTCAACAGAAGGAATTTAACAACAAAATATATGAACACTTGACTATTTTGAACCTGGAAACCTGAAACAAGATCTAACAGAAGCGGATGGTTAGAAGCTGGACTAAACTAACTATTGGATAACTGGATTGGATTTAATTATTGAAGAAAGAGCTAAAAGAAAAATTAAATTTGAAAGAGGTGCACAAAAATGGCAGAATACTTTGTGGAGTTAAAATCAGGCCTAAGAAGCATAAGGGAAATGATATGGGAAAAAATAGAATTGTGCAATATTTCGTTGCAAATGCTAGAAATGGCATCATTGGAGAACAAAGACAAGAAAGGAGAACCAGAAGGGGAGGAGTTGATTAAAGAAGAGGCCAGCTTAAATAAACAAATGGAACAATGAACATCAAAATGGCGGGGAGCATGGAAACTAAAAATTGGAGGTTTGAGGGGATAATTAAAGATAATTAAAGAGGGTTATGAAAGTCAAACGAAGAAAAAAGAAACAACAGGAAGGGGAAATGTAGGAGAAGTTTCAAAAGAGGGAGAGAGATAAAAATGGAGTCAGAATGGGAGGGGAAAAATAAAAAACAAAGAAGCAAAGGGAACCTGAAATAAGGGAAAGGACCAGAAAAGAAGGGGATATAGAAAGCTAAAAAGAATGAAAAGAAGACATATGGCTAGAAGACCTAGAGATAATGGGTGAATTGGGGGGGAAAGGTAATAGATAAAGAGGTAATGGATAAAGAGGTATAAGAATATAGATCGTAAAAAATGGAATGATTGGAACTGATGTTTTCATTTTTTTATTTTAATCGTTTTATCTGATTATTTTCCAAAAATTATTGCTAATATCATAAGAATGTTAATTACATTAAATGAAAAAAATATATAATTAAAATGAATCATGATACTAAAAAGATAAATATCAGTTCCTTTACTTACCTTAATGTACTTAATTAATGTATTTGAAAAAATAAATGTTTTAGAACAAAGAAAAGAATACCATGTGGAATCCAACCTAAAATGTATATGTGACATGTAGTATTTAGCTGATAACTAAAAATGATTATGTTATGGTAATTCTTAGCATGAGATAAAGGGAAGTAAATTGAAGGATATATAAGATAAAAAGGTGGTGCACTCAAATGGGTAATTAAGGGGGAAATCTTTGAAATTATTAATACTAAGATGGAATTTATTGATTAAGGAAATAAGAAAATGTGATGAAATGGCAAATATGACAGATAAAAGCATAAGAATATAGTGAATATAGAATAAGAAATAAAGAATTTTAAGATATTATACAAAGAAGATAAGAGTATAAGTTATATGAATTAAAATTGGATAAAATAAAAGTTAAAATATAAGAATATTTTTGAAAATTTATAGAAAATGGAAAATGTAATGATAGGATAAGAAATTAAATATGTAAGATAGATATGTAATTATGGTCATATTTGTATGGAAATGTAAAAACCTGGAAAACACACTGTTCACTAAAAGCGATGTGAAAGATTAAAAATAAAAAACTTTTTGGAGAAAAAAATAATTATGTAGCAATCAGATTGGCTAGCGTCCTTTCCATAGAACAGACATACACCACTTATTTACCTGAAAGCCATTGAGTAAGGATAATTTATTCAGATGCAATTACCAGCAGAGAAAGATTCTGCCAGTTTATCAAAATACTGTAAAGATAAGCTGTTATGAAGCGGCGGCTGCTTGCTAACTCCATATCTATGGCAGCTTTCCAGTCCTACAGGAACCCTCTCCAGCAAAGACATTCAACAAGAGCAAACAGGCTTTAATGTGCAGGCTGGCTGCCAGTCTGAGAAAAATCTGTCAAATGAATGAATAGCACAAAGAGTCCATTTTTCCTCCTTTTATACACTAAAATGCCTTTTAACTGAAAATTGGCACTTTAGAGAGATAGCAAGAATGATATAGATTATAAAAGAGCTGCATTTTGCTAAGACTAGGGACACTTATCAAATATTACTTATTTGACTGGAATGCTACAGCAATATATATCATATATCTGATATTACCACATGAAGACAGAGATACTTCCTTATTTCATTTCCTCCAAAATATATTAATTTTTCTACCATCTTTCATTGTTATTTTCATGACTTAAAATAAATTTGGATTTATTGATTTCTTACTAAGATTTCTATGCTATTCCATTTCAGGCTGGTTCTCAGTGGCTTACAAGAAAAGCCAATGCATTAAAATCATTAAAAAGTAGATGAGGACCAGGCAAAGAAATGAGTGAGGCCAGGATAAAATGCCAATTCTTTACTGCTAATTTGATTAGTCAACATGATTTAAAGTTTCCCTTTTTCTGAATAGTTTGGAGTGACTGTGATTCACATTAAACATTTTATTAGAAACACAGGTTAAACTTGGTGAATATTCCAAAAGAGTTATTGAGCTCCCGTTATAGACCGGAAGTTGCACAACTTGCCTTGTGGTGTAATCGGAACAATCTGGAACTAAACACAATCAAAACCCTAGAAATGATGGTAGACTTTAGGAGAAGCCCTCCTATACTATCACCTCTTACAATACTAGACAACACAGAATCAACAGTAGAGACCTAAAATGGACACCTAACATCAAAAACGTCATCAAAAAGGCACAACAAAGAATGTTCTTTCTGCGTCAACTGAGAAAGCTCAAACTGCCCAAGGAGCTGCTGATACAGTTCTACAGAGGAATTATGAGTCTGTCATCTGCACCTCTGTAACTGTCTGGTTTGGTTCTGCAACCCAACAGGACAGACAAGACTTCAGAGGGATAATTAGGACTGCAGAAAAAACAATTACTATCAACCTGCCTTCAATCGAGGACCTGTATACTGGCACGAGTCAAAAAGAGGGCTGTGAAAATATTTACACACTCCTCATATCCTGGACATAAACTGTTTCAACTCCTATAGAGCATATAAACGATGCTATAGAGCACTGCACACCAGTACAATGAGACACAAGGACAGTTTTTTCCCCGAATGCCATCACTCTGCTAAACAAATAATTCCCTCAACACTGTCAACTATTTACAAAGTCTGCACTACTATTACTACTAATCTTATCATCACTCCTTATCACCCATTTCTTCCCTCTTGTGACTGTATGACTGTAACTTTGTCGCTTGTGTCCTTATGATTTATATTGACTGTTTCCTAGTATGATTTGATTGCTTATTGTACCCTATGACTATTATTAAGTATTGTACCTGATGATTCTTGATTCTTGACGAATGCATCTTTTTTTAAAATGTATGCTGAGAACATTTGCACTAAGACAAATTCTTTGTGTGTCCATTCACACTTGGCCAATAAAATTTTTTATTATAGCCACTTGAGTCAAGAAATCTGGCCATCAGGGTATATAATAGGGGTGTCAAACTTGCGGCCCATGGGATGGATGCATCATGTGCTGGCCACACCCACCACCATTTTACAAAGGGGAAAAAGTTGTGATACGTCACGTGATGACAATGTGATGCCACAAGTACAGTAACATTTTCACTATCTACTCTTTGAATTTGGCCTTCAACTCTGCAATAATTGTCTATCCTTGTTCATTCTGTTTTTAAAGTCAAGTTCAATGATGAATATACACCTTCTGCAATGATGGAGATATTAAATACAATTTTAATATTAAATAGAAAAAATATTAAATATTAAATAGAAGCCAAGTCATACATTGGAGAAAACAAACAAGCCTAGTTTATTAGTCACTATTAGTTTTAAAATTTATGTAATCTCATATGAATTTACGGTTCCTGCTGACCTGGACTGATCTCTAATCATCACGAATCAGGCATTAATTCAGCAAGTGCTTTATTGGAGAGCTTTAGGAAGGAAAATGGGGTGCTTAGATCTGGAAACAGCAAAGGACCTATCTGCGGTGCCTCTGCCAATCAAAACAAAGCTCGGAATGCAGCCCTCCTGAGCTCCATTTTGCTGGCAGAGAGTTGTAGGAGTCATCCTAGCTGAAAATGGAGCTCGGGAGCCCGTTTTCACTGATAAGAGTGCTTGGGTCCCCACAGGTGCCCCCAAACACCAGTTATGTCAAGTTGGCTATACCCACCTTGGCCATGCCCACCCTGGCCCCTTGAGGTCAAACACAATCCTAATGCAGCCCTCAATGAAATCGAGTTTAACATCTATAGAACAATGTTTTTTAAACTTCCAACTTTAAGATATACGGACTCCAATTTCTAGAATTCCCTGGACAGCATGAGAAATTCTGGGAGTTTAGTTAGCACATTTTAACATTGAAAATACTGCTATAGAATATCAGGAGAATCAGGAGGAACTTATGTTTTTTCTTTTTAAAATCTGTTTTGGGAATTGCCCCTGGATTCACATGATCAGAAAAGGAAAAAAAATTACTGAACAAACATTAAAATCAAGTGCAGCAGGAAGTCTGGCAGCCCCCAAGGAGTTTATTTTTAAGATAGTAAGGTTAGTTGATTCCTATTTCAGATGAGCTCAATGGAAGAGAATGAAGTTGATTTGTTTTGTATACTTGTGTAGATGAATTTATTAAGGCTTTTTGTTTTGTTTTTTTACAAGAATAATATTTAAATTCTAGACATATATAAATCTACCTATTGTGTTTATAAATGTTTATGCACTGGCCCAATCCTATTCAATCTAACAGATTAGATTATGAAATAATAGATATATTTACCATAACTGAACCAAATTAACAAAAGTGGTGTTAAATTTACATTACTGTTCTGCTGTTCACTCCTAAAAGCAAAGCTGTTTATTCAATACAAAGTATTAAAGATCAGAATACAAAACTTTAAAGTACTACATTAATTAAAAATATAGTATGAATGCATAAATAAATAAAAAGGATGCTGTACTTAAGTAAGTGAGTGACAATTTCATAGTACAATCTAGTAGTACTTTTTGTTAACGCAAGGTTCTGATTGTGGTGCAAATCACTAATAAGTAAATCATCTAGAACTTAGTAGAAGTGATCTCCTTCTTTTCATTTTGTTTCATTTTTCAGTTACAAGAAGGATAATGAAATAATTGAACCGTTATAATATGTACTTATAATCAAAGAAATACCGAACAGCTTTATCAGGCAATAAAATGTTTGACAATCCACAAAGGTCCACAAACAACAATGTTGATGTTGGAACTTTTGGTTGCATAAATGGGACTGTTTGTACTTTGGCAAGGATACAATGATGCCTTTGTTGATTAGCTCAGCATTCTTCATTTTCCTCCACTGTATGGTTTTTTTAAAACATTTCTGTTATATCCCATAGTTCTTATAAATCCATACTTCTTTTCCCCATGTAGCAACAGTTCTGTTGCAATTCTAAACACAAATTGCTAATTTGTAGGAGAAGGCTTTAATAGAAATACAGGAAAGATATCAGTAAAAAATCTTCACTGAAAACATTCTACAAAAAAATCTTTACAATATTTTGTGGTCTATATGTTTATGCATCAATATATTAGAATTGCTTCTATTGCTCATTATGCCAATAATGGAAACCTTGCTATTAATTCCAATACAAACAGATTATAGCCTCTGCTAAATAGCATCAAAGGACAATGCAGCTGAATTTCTTAAAAAAGAAATTATACAGTTGAAGCAGACTTCTCTTTAGGAATACTCTAAAACCGTACTCATTTGTTTGATACCATAGCAACATCACACACAAGAAACAATCTTAGAATACAAAACTGAGAGCTGTCTATATACAATAAGGAATCGCTTGTCCAATACTTTGGTTGATTTCATTTGTTTTGAAGTACGGCATTTCTAGCAAACCACTTCAAAATAAAAACATTCTCCCAAGATTTTTTTTTAAGCTACCAAAAGGAATTCAACATAACAAAATCAGAGTCCTGGAAAACATAAAAAAAAGCAATCATTTAGTGTCCTCAAAATGAGTAGAATAACATTATTTCCATAAGAACAATAAATATGAATTTAAACATTGAACTTTAAAATCTGGTACAGCAGAAAGTCTGTCATCATCTAAGGAGTCTTTAAGAAAGTAGTATTTGTGGGAACTTTGTTGATTCCTAGTTCAGAGGAGCCCAATCTCTAAGGAAATGAAGTTGATTTGTTTTTGTATAATGATTCATTACACTTTTAATATGTAATTTGAATCATCTTCTAATATGGCTATATCTTTTTCTAAAGCCCATTATCCTGTCTCTTATTAATGACCAACAATTTTGGAAGAATTCAGATGTCTGTGTTTCTTGTTATTTATGTAACCCACCAGGATTCACTGAAATTGGAAAGAAATATCTGCTTTATGAGATTACAAGAGGAAAGAATAAAATGTGTAATTAGGTGAAATAATGAATTTATCCATACTTAAACTTGGATTGGGTGTGGTATAGAGTCTGTAATGCCTGACTTGCTTATATTTCAGACCAACTTGGTTTTCAACAAAAATACTCCGGTGTTTTCGGAAATCCCTCAAATATCATGATATACTAGGTGCCTAGAATGGACCTCTAAGTGGGCCCATCATTCTTATAAAATGTGGATGATGGTCAACACCATCATCATGAAAACTGATCAGTCCATGATAAGGGATACAAATAAATATTCCCTAATATCAGATTGTATATGCTCTGCTCTGACATAAATGCCAAGTCCAACATGATCTGAAAGAAATTAAAAATTGAAATGGTGATTATGAGACTGATTCCCAAGTAGGGGATGTTAAAATAATCTAGAACTAGCAGCTTAGGTGAATTTATAACTGCCCATTCAGTGATACTAAACAGCTTAAGGATGTTGCCTATGTATTTGTGAGAAATGGTACAGTAACAGCATTCCCAACATGTTCCTTAGAGTCAACTCACATATAGCCATTTGGAGATAAGTGATCTTTCTAACTTACAAGACCTGGAAGAAAAATATGGAAGCTACTTAGAACTGAGTGAAAATAATGATGAAAAATGCCAGTCTATGGAGTTATGCTTCTGGTAAACATGAAAGAGAGATATAAACTGAAATGTGTCTGAATGAAAAAATTACAGAATGATTAATGGTAGAAAGGTACCATCTAATGTACCTAAGGAGCAAAAGGTAGTACTATATGATTAAAATGTCTGATGACAGAAAGAGTGCTGTTATTGCTTCCCTATACAAAAGTAGCAGGAAGGAATGCAAAAATTCCAAAGGTGTTTTTTTCAAGAGGCAACTGGACTTCTGGTTTTTCCTTGAAGACATCCAAGCTTCTTCAGGTCTCATTGGATTGTGGGGAATGGAAGGATTTATATTCCTTGCAAATACTAGTCATTTGCATTCTTTTAGAAAGTCATTGAGGCACCACTTGGAGGTTTATCTGTGTCCTCAGGGTCATCTGAATAGTGCAAATGGGTGTGGAGCCTTCTTGGAACTGTTGAAAGGACTGTTGTAGACTGCAGATAGATGATACTGTATCCCTTCCCATCTGTTGAGAAGAGCTGTTCAATTTTGACATAGATAGCCTCTTTGACCCCTCTTTCAAAACCATGTTAAATGTATCTGGGAAGGTGTTTGGCTTCCAAATGAAAGGTTATGAGAGATTGAGTAACATTTGGGCTTTGGCTTGGTGGAAGGTACACAGACCAGATTTCTGCTCTTTGGGTCACTGGGAAAAGTTTTACTGCAAAAAAAGTCATACTTTGTATGTACGTTTGTATAGAGAAAGTGCATGATAAGTAAGCAGGTCTGAATTGTGCTATATTTTGTAAATAGAAAATATGACTTGAATGCTGTATGCTAAATTCACTGATGGAAATAACAATGTCATAAAGTAAGAGGAACACTCAGCAAATAGCTCAACGTTAAGTGAAACAAAGAAGTGAAACAAAGTTGGGTACCATTTTCTACAATTCTGCATAATAGTGCATATCCTGCATGACAGATATAAAAATGGTACTAGAAAATCCATTTTTCCAGTAGGAATCTTCCATTCACATGCACATATAAACATATTAAGTACAGACACTGAAACGAGAAATACTTTCACAAGGATGTTTCACACACATCTTTGAGCTGGGTTTAACTTGAGGATTAGTTCGTTCTAATTTCTGTATTATCTATCACAATGAAAAAAACAATACTTCTGAAAAGGAAAAGGAAAGCTGAGAAAGCAATGTTAGATTTAGATCCTTGAAAGAGTGAGGCAAGACATTTAGAAAATAAAGACAATGCAAGAACTTCTCTATGGAAGCAAAGATGGTTTGCAACAGTGGTGGGATTCAAATTTTTTTACTACTGGTTCTATGGGCGTGGCTTGGTGGGCATGGTAGGAGAAGAATACTGTAAAGTCACCAGTCAGAGGTGGTATTTGCCCGTTCTCCGAACTACTCAAAATTTCCGCTACTGGTTTTCCAGAACTGGTCAGAACCTGCTGAATACAGGAAATGCAAGCACGGCGAAATATGGAGATAAATTGTGGATGGTGTTGGTATATGGTGCTGCATTTCCTTTTAAAAAATCTTTTTATCTTTATTTTATTTGCTTACTATTGCTTTTTCCTTTTTTGTGTTTTACACAATATTGCTTCCCTCAAAAGGAAACAGGGTGATAGGAATACATAAACTTCAATGAGGTGATTAGTCTGTCAGAACTGATTAGACAATGATCTGCTTAGTATGGATGTGCATATACTGTATCTCCGAATCCAGCAGCAAAAACTATTTGATAGAACTTACAACCGAATGTGAAAAGTGAAATGTGGTTTGTCTGCTTATGGCTTAGCATGATGTAGAAACCCAACTAGAACTGTTGACAAGCAGTTTGTGGCTTAGTGGTGTATGCAAAAACAGCTAAAAATCAATATACAACATTCACTCTTTGTATTTATTGCATTCTCAGCAAAAGAGCACCAAACTTCCACCTAAACAAACAGGGCAAAGTTTTTTGTCCTTTTCTAGACAACACGGTACACAAATCAGAGAAATTATATAAATTATCAGTACAAGTAGCAAGATAAGTCCAAAAAGACATAAAGCAGCCCTTGTCTTTTCTTGCTTCTCTTTCTCTCTTCCCACATCCTGGTTCATATTAGTTGTTATTGGAGGTGCCTGGGATTGTCCAGGGAATCTTGGTTTGACGAGCTTTTTCAATTTGAGCCTTTCAGGTTTTGTTGCAGGGCAGAGAAAGATCAGATTATTATCTGACTTTCTCTTTCCACCAAGAGCTGCTAAACCACAGCTATCTTAATACATATTATCATTAGGCACATTAGACACATTAGGCACAATTTTTTAAAAAAATCTTTAAAATGTGCATACACCTATCCACTTTTTTTTTTTTTGCTTCAGCACTCACTATGGTGCCCTTCTAACACAACTTTGTAGAATAATCGGAGACTGCCTTTGCCCTGGAATAAAGCAATTTCTCCAATTCCTTTTACACCTAAAATTGACCACTGCTCTGCACAGCGGAAAAATCTGATGATTTCCGAGTTTCCCTTCAAGTCGGGCTCACCACCCAATCTCCCCAACCCGCTTGATTTCACCAGCCAGGGCTGATGGCAACCCAAGACACCTAGAAGACACCAGCCAGGTGGCCACGGGGCACCTTTTCACAGCAGGCAGAGGCGCTCCACAGCTCGCTGACTAGAGCGCAGCCCGGCCTCTTCCCTGCTCGCCGGCGCCTGGCGCTCAGGAAATCGCGTCAGCATCTGCCCTCCTTGTTGGGGCGGCGTGAAAAAGTCAGCCTGCCCGCTAGTTTGCTAGCAAGGTCTCGCTGTGCTGTAGCTGGCGTCGGAGCCGCGTTGATGAAGGGCGAGCGTCTGCCCGCGCCGCGTCCGCTTGTTTTCCCCAAAGGGTCGGAGATCGGAAGGTCAAGGGATAGAGGATCCGGCGCATCGGGAGTTTTTGGAGAGGTTTCGGCTAGATATTTCGAAAGGACATCTTTAAAGCGTTTCCCGAAGTTGATCCTCCACTGGTATCGTCGCTGGAAAAAAGAAAGTAATTGGGGGCCGGCGGGGATTGGGACCACTGTGTTGATGGTGGCTCTAGGAGAACTAGGCTGTTTATAAAATGTTTAGACGGGAATTATTTCGAGGCAAAAAAAAGAGGTTGCAGTCGGTCACCGTCCGTAAGTAGCAGTATTTTTGCTGCTGCAATCTTGGCTGAGCAACTCATAAATCAACCGTAAGATTAACGTGGGACAAACCCTTGTACGCACTAATTACAATGGGAGGTATTTTAGGAACTAACTTTTGAAAAAAGGAGCGCATAGCATACCGAACTTGGCTCTAGGCCCATGCTTGAATGAGATAGCAAGTGAAATGAACACAGCGTGAAAGAAATGCAGACTAATCTGATTGATAAACATGTTCCCTCCTTTCTTTTGCAACATATTGTGAAGAGATGAATGGGATTATCGAGAAACAGCATGGTACTACAAAAAGTATTTTTCAGATTTATCCCTGAGCCCATCGACAATTAGAAGAAGTCACTGCATGGTGGAAAGTTCCTACATGTGAAAAGCAGTTATTTGTATATGTTGTGTTGTGTGAAGCAAGCTAGTATATGGAAATATTTTATCATTCTCTTAACTACAGCAATCTGGCTGATGAATCTGGATTAAATTCAAAGCAGGTCCTAATAAATACCCATTTTCCTTTTTTAGATAGGCTGCTTATTTTCTCTCTTTTCTTTCAGTCTTTCACTTGCATTCCATTGATGTACTTAACTAACTCTGTGTGAAAGTCTCTTCTGTCATTCAGCCAATTTGGCTTAGATTGCTAATGTTCCCTTGGTGATTAGTTTGAGCAAAATCTCTTTGGCAGTAGCCTTCTCTTGTACAGGGACACCCAACATTTGATACTGGTGTTTAATACAGTAGTTGATCTGTTATTTATAGAAGAAAGTTTAAAGTGACTATATACTTTCCTAGCACTGCTTGTTCATGCTATTGCATATAAATTATCTAAGCACATTCTGAAGGAGATGCCTTTTTTTCTTCTTCTAGTATTTTGTAAAAATTGAAGCTTCAGCAATTTGCATTCCAGCCTCGTGTTCATATAATTGGAAATAAATCTAATTAATTCAGTGACATTTACTCCCAGGTAAGTTTATCCAAAGATCCAGTCTTACAGGCTATTGCTTCTATGGACACTTTGTTCTATTTTATCTTTCAGTGGTTGAGGTATGTATGTTATCAGATAAGCAATTAATATGCTGTCTGGGTGGTTTGGAAATTTTAATCCCTGATATCTAAAAAGCATAGAATTGAATATGCTTGAGTTGCATGAGTTGCATTTTATTGCCAGAATACTTGAATGCTCCAAAGAATTGAAGCATTCAGTTACAATAACAATAACAAAATACAATACAATAACATTATTGTTTTTGTTACAATAACAAAAATGTTTAGGAATTCCAGTGTAAGTACTGCAGTAATATCATGGTTTTAAGTTTTCCCATTTCTGTTTCTATATCTGTATCTTTTTCTATTTTCCTATCTCCAGTTTCTGGAACAGTTCCAAATAAGATTTTATTTAAGATTCAAGTTTACATTCTATAGCAGTTAGACTTGGTCAAATCACCATCAGAGATTCTGGTAGGTGTTAGTTATGATTTGTCCCAAAGGTGATAGGGTAATACTTGCTGTAGAAAAAGTAAATAGGGTGTTGTTCAATTGGAAACTAGACCATGAATTCATCCTATTCTAGATGAAGTCTCTCATAAAAGTACAGACTGGGATAATTCTTTGATTCTCAGTGAGATTCCCTAGATTCCCAGGTGAGAAAGAACATGTTTATATGCCAGCTATGATTCTCCTTAGCCAATTGAATTTGACAGTGGTTGTCCATACTGTGGTTACATCCTTTCTGGACAATTTAAATTTATGTGGGACTACTTTTGAAAATGTTTTGAAGCACTAATTAATGTAAATGTCACTGTTGAAATATTGCATTAGTTGTCAAAAGTATTCAAAACTACATACTGTACAGCATGATTATCTGAAAGACTATGTCTTCTGCTAGAAACCTGTTTGAATGCTTTGATTTACAATAAATATGATCTACTGCTTTCCATAGTCAGTATCAAAGATTCTCAGAGTTTCTCAGTTCATGGAGTACTTATATCTCATTATGTTTTTGTACGATATTTTACTTTCAAATATTAAGTATTTCATAGTACCCCTGTAAATTTGTTAAAAAAAAAAACCAGCATCACAGTTTGGGAATTACAGGTTTCTATATTAGACGAAAGGGGAAGCCTTTCTTCCTCATAGTCCCAAGCTATGGAATACCAAGTCTGCATCTCTTCATTCTTAATCCAACATCTTAGTCACAATATCACATTAGTTTTCTTAGGAGATTATGCTTAAAGCTCTTTGAAGAGCAGCCAGGATTCATCACTTCTTTTAAAATATCTCTCATTCCTGAAGCTTTAAAATCCTTGTATTTTGTATTTTTGTATTTTGCAGTTGCTTTCAACTATCATAGTATATTCAGTGTAATTACAACGGCAAGGAACAAAATCATTCTCTCCTGAAAACTGTTCCCTATAATTTCCTGAGTCCCTGAAGAAACTTCTGGCTGTATCTTGGGAAAATGCATGTTATTGAGCTTTCCCACTCTGAACAAATATATTTGTTTATGTCTTCGTATTTTTCATATATGCATAATCTAGATGAGAAGCTCATTCATTTTTAACAAAAAATGCTCATGGTTAGAAAAAAAACTCGTATTTTTCCCTATACTTGTTTTACTGACTGTTTGTATAGTGTACTAACCCATGTTTAACTACCTTTATTTGCTTACATTCATACAATCTAAAAAAAACCCTTAACATTTACAATGATTTTTAAGCATACTGCAATTGTTAATTTATTAAGGACTTGTAGTCTTTCACATCTCATCTGTATAACTAATCTGCCTTCTCTTCTTTCTCACCCTTCCTATGCTTTATTCCAATTTAAGTCTTACATCAGTCTTGCTACTCTATGCATTTTATAAAGAGATCTGCTCGTGAAAACTTTTGCCTTTCAAAAAATTTGGTAGTCAAAAAAGGTGCTACTACATTCCTTCTGATTGTAGACTCACACAATGTGCTGAAATAAATTGGGTGTGCAAAACACACTGAGTAGCTAACCAGACATTTTATCCTTGCTTGATTTGAGAACATAGTGTCTGTGTTCCAGCTTTCGGAAGTCTGATTGACTTAACTGTATTTGCCTAGAAGCTTATGCAACGAAGAAGTGTATATTACAAAGAAACTGGTCTAAATTCCTCTCATTCATATCTTACAATAATTAAACATGCATTTACTTTCTGAGTATCAATGGAACAAAAATTTAATTTCCTCTGATCAAAACCAATTCTGGTAATTATGAGCAACCTGTAGATAAATTTGAAGTATAATTATATTTTTTTCTGTAATAAGTTACCGTATCCTGAATGGACAACTGAAAGAGCAAGTTACAGTTAAATGCTGTACTATATAGTTATATAGTTGCATCTTTTTAATTGCCAATTGTAGTTGTACCATGCACTTTCTTAATTTGGAAGTAAAGTCTATGGATGTGCCAAGGATTTCAGCTTTAGAATGACATTTAGGATAAGTAAATTTGGTTATTTACAAATACACTTAATTCTTTAATATTGAAATTATTTTCTTCTTTTAGCTCATGAGCCTGAATTTATATTGTAGATCATGGATGATACCGCATTGTCACTTGGAACAATAGATGTTTCCTATTTGTCATCTTCAGCAGAATGCACTGTCACAAGATGTAAACATTCCAGTGAAGAATGGGTAAGCAAAATGCATGTTCGTTCAGTGCTTCTGGTTTCTTAAGATAAAATGCTAGTGTCCTTTTGAAAGATGAAAAAGTAACATAGAGTTATACTTTAAAAAATTAAGAATGTTATGTACGGATAGTCTTTGCTTACCAAACACTTGTTCAGCAATTATTCAAAATTGCCTCAGTGCTGAAAAACTGGTACTTGTGATTGGTCTTCTAAGTTCTGACCACTACAGCATACCCGTAGTCACATGATTGTGCTTGGAAAACAGTTGCTTGGCAAACAGTTCACTTGATGTTGCATCATCCTGCAGTCACTTAACTAGTATTTCTGATTTTCCCAATTGGCTTACACTAGCAAAGTCAGTGGGGAAGCCGACAGAGAAGTTTCTCTAATAGTCCAGTAAGTTCCTTCAGGCTCCCTATGCTCTTACCCTTCTGTACCATCTATCTTGCAGCTTTCCTGCATGTGCATGTTCCTTCACTATCTAGCCCTGCAACTTTCTGTGCTTGTGTACGACTTGTGCTAGGCCTCACAAATTATCCCTTGGTTCCCAACTTACAGCCTTTGCCAGCCCTTCTAGGGTTCCCTCACTTCCCTGGAATTCCCCAGAGCACTCCTAGGCTTCTTACCTGGGACTTCTGCCACTTCCACCTTAATGACCCCTGTATCATGAGATTACAATGCAGCTGGGATAGCTGGGACTGCAATTGCTAAGCAATGCAGCCACATGATATTGTGTTTTATGACTGTATCCCTTAGCAACAGCAATCCCAGTCTCAATTGCCATTTTAACCCAAGGACTACCTGTAGTGCATTTAGACAGTTTTGTACACAGTTCATAGGGCAGAATAAAATTGATAAAAAATAATACAGTACTGTAACCTAGCATCACTTTCATTCAAAACACCAGATTCATATTACAATAAATAGTACAGATTTATATTATTTCAGATTTATTCCTATAGCAGTTCCAGAAATGTACAGGTAATCCTCAATTTATGACTGAAATTATCCCCAGATTTTTGATCATAAGTCATGGCAGTCATTAAGTAGGCCATAACCGATTTTGTGACCCTTTTTTCAGTGGCCATTAAGTGAACGCTGCGCTAATTAAATGAATGTTGTAGTCATTAAACAAACATGTGGTTGTTAAATGAATCTATTTTACTATTTTACCATCCATTTTATCCAATGGGTATTTTTACCAGAAATAAATTCTGGCAAAAAAATCCCATCAAGCATCACAATCACATAATCACAATATGCTGCAAATGGCCATAAATGCAAACTGGTTGCCAAGCACCCAAAATACAGTTGTGAGTGCATGTGAGTACAGTTGGTGGAACTCCAGAACTGGATTATAAGTACTTTCTGGGGGGACTGTCATATTGTAATGATTCAGTATCAAATATACAGATTTCATATAATTTAAAGGAGGAAAATATTTTGACAGTATAATTGATCTAGATTACTTTAGGTATATATTTGTATATTTGTGAGTCCATGAATGTGTTTAATTCCTTAAATAACTGAATTTGGTTATTTGTTTAAGCAGAACAAATAAATCAATTGTTCTTAACTTTAGCTGGTTCATTTATAGAAAGTAACCTGAAAGAAATTGAGAATTGTCCGTTTTTATGTGCTATATTTATATTTTCTTTACTGTCATTATTTTCCAGGGAGAATGCAATTCTAGGCCTACTGTTTTCCGATCAGCCACTTTAAAATGGAAAGAGACTCTTCTGGGCAGGAATAGGCCATTTGTGGGACGCTGTTGTTACGTATGCACACCTCAGAGCTGGGTGAATGGAATTATATTAGTAACAAACTGAACTGTAATTTTCATGTAATGGTAATTAAATAGCCAGAAGGCAATTAAATTAAGAAGTAGCTATGTACTTACCTTGTATAGCTTAGTTTCAGATTTTGCCTGGTGGAAGTAGAATAATATTTGATGATTCTGTATTAATGAAATACTATAAAACAGGGCCCAGTGATTTGTTCAGGAAAAATGATGATGCATATATTTTTCTTCATTGTTATTTTTCTGTATAGACTGCCCAGAATTGCTGGTGTACAGGAAAATTCAATAGTTATTGTGACCTGGTATTAGTAATAAATTAACATATGGATATATTTTTCACTTGCAGGACAAGCTTTTTAATACTAGTATCCCTTCTTTGGGTCTGCGAAATGTCATCTATATTAATGAGACACATACACGGTAAATACCTTTTTTCAGTATAGTTAATATTGTGATTTATTAAAAAGGATGTTGTAGTTATCTGGAAAATGAGTACAAAGGTTAAATATTAACGTTGGTTTTGCTGAATTGAATCTGAAGAGCAATGACATTTTGGGTTTCAGTGCAAAGGACTTTATTCAAGGCTTCATTATTCATCAACTCTGTTCTTAGAAAACTAGTGTTAATATGAATAATTTAATGAGGCTAGCTTTCAACCAAAAAATTGAAATCTGTACACTGGCTGAGCTTGGAGGGCACCTTTTAAAAAAATATTACTTTAAAAAAAACACTAATTCTGCAATATGGTAGTGCAACAATTTGTATAAGTGCTCCTGAAAACAGGTACTTGTTTCATTGGGCAGAATGAAGCTACATAATAATATTTTCTCGTAAAACTGTGGTGGAATCAGTGGTAAAGGAGAGAAGGAGTAAAGAGACATTCCAAGGATGGAGCTAATTTAGAAAAGGAAATACCTGAAATCAAATCTTTAATACTGTATCTGCCATTTCCTAAGGGAAATACTTGATCTGGCAAGATTCTTGTAAATAGGTGTTTGACAATAAAAGAAGTGCCTTCGCCTGTTCAAGGAGTTGTTCTAGTTGTTCCTTATTTGCGCCTAATAAAACATATGCATGAGAATCAAAATAAATGTACATATTATGTAACATATTTTCTGGCACAAGCCAAAATTTTGTGTTGTCATCTATCTACCTTAACTTTTATATTTAAAAAATGCAAAAGGGCAAGGAGAATTTCAAGTTTGTCAGGGATAGAAAATCCTTTGGCACCTTTAAGTCTATTACATTGGGCATGAATTTGAATGAACAAGAATTTACTTGTCAGATGCACATTTGCAAAGCTAATTTCAAGTTTAATTTTTTATATAACTCATGCTGAAAGTAGATATTAAATATCAGATACTTATAAACTTCAGATTGATAAAAGATAGTTAATGTACAGATAGTCCCCAACTTATAACTGTAATGGAGCCTGCCATTATGATTGTAAATCATGATGGTCATAAAATGAAACCCACATCTCCAAACAATTTTATAACCTTTTTTTTTTGCAAGAGTCATTAAGTGACTGCCACAGTCATTAAAGTAGTGGCTAGTTTTGCCAAAATCCAGAAGTAAAAACTAATAAAACATGATGAGTGGGATGTAACAATCATGAATTAGCTGGATGTCCAGTATCCCACATGTGGTCACATGATCTCAAAGGGGTGTGATTGTGGGAACTTCAGGACCATATTGTAAGTATACCCAGGGAGGTCTTTTTATTTTGAATAGTTGCTAAGTGACTAAATGTAAATCTAGGACTACCTGTATTCCTTTGGCAGCACATAAAAGAACAGATACTATTCTGCATTAATTGTATAATGTAAATATATGCACATAGTAAATTAAGACAAAAAAGAACACATCGTTCATATGTTTTATCTAATCTATCTTAATGTCTTTCCATCAAAGCTCCTATATTTCTTAGCCAAAGAAACTAAGCTTCATGCTGCATTTCATGTATAGAACTCCCAAAATCTGTTTACAAATTGACTCCTGATTATTATAACTTTCAAAGACTATAATTTAATTTGTTTAGTGCAACTTAATTCTGACCAGGCATGTGATGGATTGCACAACAGTTTTAAGTTTAATGATGTTGCAATGCAACCTTCGTATTTCTGTTAATCTGTATTACAAAATACATTTGTCATTTTAAAATATTAACAGCAATATTGGAACTCCAAAGAACAACTAATTTATTCTCATTACTTCTTTTGGTGCTTTAATAACCCATAGTTTAGTAGAATAATTTTAAACAATGTTTTTAACTTAGAAGCAGACATAGACATGGATATAGAAAGCCATGTATACTTAAAGAAGAGATCTTGTTAACTTTTGTTTTTCTAGTATTGTTCTTTCCTGACATGGCTTGACTTACCTGCTACTTAATACTATTGCATTTTATAATGTTGTTTTTCTTTATTCTTTATATGCCACTTAAAGTTGCCTGATAAATAAAAGTGCAAATTGGCATTCCTTTCCCATTTAATCCCAGAATTGTTATTTCCTCTATAAATTCATCGTTGACATTGTTGGTGTCTTCCACCTTCAAATGCTCACCCAAAATGATTTGCTAGCTTTATTAAATTTACATCATGTATATTTGAACGAATGAGCCAAACCATGTTAGATCAAGATGAAGGGATGAATCAATTTTATTCAGTTCCATAGATCTCTTAAACAGTTTCTATTATTATCTGCACATAGTACCAAATAGTTTTGAATTTAGAGTTGCAGAAAAACTCAAGTATTATTATTATTTATTTTGGTTTCTTAGGCTGTGAAAATCTTGGGTTAATTTTCATTTTGCTTGCAGATTTGTTCTAAGCAAGATGGCCCAGTTAAGAAAGAAAAGATGAACTAAAATAAACAAAACTCTTCGTTTAGTATGTTCTACCTATATTTATGTGCAAGGCTGAATTAACAAGTAATTAATATTAACAAGGATTTAAGATGAACATATTTCAGCCAAGAATTTGCCTCATGTACTGCATTTCTATCTGTTTTTTCCTCCAGTCACTTCTGCTATGATACTGTTAAACAGATCAACTCAAAGTGACTTCTACTAATTTTATTAGTGGGAATGATATGATATAATATGATATGATATGATATTTTGGTAGTCATTTGCAGTATAACTTTCTAATAATGGGTCTCTTTAAATTCTTCCACAATATTTATAGGTATAGAGGTTGGCTTGCTCGGCGGTTTTGTTATACTCTTTTTGTGCAAGAGCGGGATGTTCAAAAGAGCATGTTTGCAAATAATGTGATGGAAAATGTACTGAATAATAACCGGTAAGATGAAGATAACAGTGATTATTGTAATTGAAAAGTTCTTATGTATAAATAATAAATGTTCAACTTATGGGAAGTCCCCAAAAATGTTTTTTTTCTTATACAGCAGAAATTCTGGATTTTAAAAGCAATTATTTTGAATTTCTTCCTATGTATGTACACAAGCTATAACATCTTAAATCCTGTTTACAAAGAGTCTTCATTATATCCTTGTGTCTAGCTGTGGGCCATCAATTACTTAGAGGCATCTTCAGTAGCATGCAACTTTTTGGGAATGCAGCCATACTTTTGTCTAACATTGTGCAGGTTATATTTCAAAAGGAAATGGGTAGAATTCAATGGAATCAGAATAAAGGCTAAAATTCATTTTATTTACACATACATTTAATTAAAATAAAGTATAGTTAATATGATCACTCTTTAGTCATAAAATTATTGTAAGTAATATTAAAAATTGCAATTGTGTTATAACAAACAGAAGTCTGGTTTCTGCACCTAAGGCTGTAAAGGAAGTTGGGTTGTATAATTCTCCCTTACAAATTGTAAAGATTGTATGATTATGTAGATTCACGTATCAGCATATGTAAATATATGCACAGTCTTATACCTTATAACCTTGAAATGTCATCTATATAATACTGGAAGTCTTCAGCTTATGAACCACAATTGAGCCCAACATTTCTGTTGTTAAATGGAACATTTGTTAAGTGAGTTTTGCATCATTTTATGACCTTTCTTGCCATAGTTGTTAAAGTGAATCACTGTAGTTGATAAGTTAGTAATCCAGTTGTTAAGTGAATCTGGCTTCCCCATTGATTTTGCTTGTCCAAAGGTTGCAAAAGGTGATCACACGACCCTGGAACACAGCAACGGTCATAAATATGAAACAACTGGCAAGCACCTGAATTTTGATCACATGATCATGGGGATGCAGCAAACGTCGTAACTCTGAAAAAACGTAATAACTTTTTTTTGGTGCCATTGTAACTTTGAACAGTCACTAAATGAACTGTTGTAACTTGATGACTAGCTGTATTTTTAAGTGAAAAAATCATGAATATTCCAAATACAGAGTACTGCAGTGTATTGTTAATTAGAAATAATGATGGGGATATTTTTAATCTCTGAGTTTTGGGTATGTTTAAATTGAAGATATATGATCTGAAGTAGTTGAAATCTACAATAAATCTTCAATTCACTTTATATTTGTAACATTTAGAGTGCAGAATGCTATTATACAGGAGGCTTCAGAATTAGCTGTAAATGGTGCTGATCAGCTGGAATCTAGAAATATTAACAGAATCAAGAAGAAAGCTAGAAGGATCCTTCAAGAAATGGTAGCAAATGTCTCTCCTTCTCTGATTAGGTAATAATACTAAGTTTGGTTTGTGAGGTCTGTGTATACTCAATATTGCTTATAGCCACAGAGATATTTGTTATTTCTTATCTAATATTGTTTTTCCATTGTCATTGTTGCAAAATGAATAAAACTCATTCTCTGCCCTTGAAGAATTCTTTCGTATATTAATGTATCAAAACTATTTTTTCAATGGGACAAGGGAATATGTTCTCAATAAGTGTTATTTTATCAGCCCAACATTACACTCTGTTCAGAATTATGTGGAATTAAAATTTCTTTGTATGTTATATTTTTACAGCTGATAGTAGTCTATCAACTATTGTTTAAACTATGTTAATAAAATTTTCACACTCATTTAACACTCTTTTGGTTGATCATGAATGATGTGATTGTTTCTGTTTTGAACATGAACAGTGACTAATATATTTGTATCTATCAATTATTTGTATAAAACTGATTACATGGTGTCTTATATTTTTCTTTCAGGTTAACAGGTTGGGTTTTATTGAAATTATTTAATAGCTTTTTTTGGAATATCCAGATTCATAAAGGCCAACTAGAGATGGTGAAAGCAGCAACTGAGGTAATAAAATTAATTAAGGCAATGTATGCAATGGTACTGCAGCATTTTTATTTTTATACTATACTAAATATCTAGTTATTTTCAGATTCAATCTGTAAAATATTCAGGAAAAAAATATCTTTACTTTTCTTTCCTGAAAAAGACACCTTTGATAAAAGGGTATAAAAAGTAAAATTTAGTCACATCCAGCAGAATCTGATTTAAAGTGTTAGTCTTAAATTTCAGCACATAATCACTTAATTGCTTATTTAATAAATACAAATAATGCTTTAAATGTTGTTGCCAGAAGATTTTTTTGTATAGTAAATTGTGTTAATGCATTCTATGTCTTCCTCAATGTTTATAAGGAGAAATGCAAAAGTTAGGTTTTATAATCTTTTTTCAATATCCAGTCTCATTTTGGTTTCTGAAGATTGTTGAATTTATGAATCTGAATCTGAATTACTGGCCAAGATATATTGTAGTATATTGTCAACGAATGATGTATGTTTGGAATAACATCCACTTGAAATTTCATAATTGCGGACTATTTAAGTGATAGTTTACTATCAAGTAGTTATCTATTTTTTATTTAATATATTTTTGCCATTAATTTCCAGATTATTTAATTTTAAAAGTATTGAAGTATTGTTCAAAGTTTACATTGCTATATAATCAAAATACAAAGTAAAGTATATGTTTCAAGTCCACCTTAGATTACCCATAGCATGATACAAATAAAGCAGTTGTATTTAATTGCTGTAAACATTGCTGAAAATCTATTGCCTGTGAAATATATATCCTTTCTATTTCATTCAGTCCATCTTCCTTTCTCTCCTATTGACAATGCAAGTATTACCAAAAGAAAAAAAGGAACACAGTGGAAGTGCAGTAGTTTGATATGTTAAAATTATATTTTGACATTGAACTCTTTTTTTCTTCTTCATACAGCTAAATTTGCCTCTTGTCTTCTTACCTGTTCACAAATCTCACATTGACTACCTACTTCTCACATTCATTCTTTTCTGCCACAATATCAAGGCACCCTACATTGCAGCCGGAAATAATCTGAATATTCCTTTTTTCAGGTAAACAGTATCAGTTCTTTTACTATGTTAATGTCAGCCAATTTTGTTCCCTTACCTGACCAAGATGAATTATCAAGAAGCTACCTAAATGTGTAACATGCATTGACTATAAGTGCATTGTTGTATGACATATTATACATAGTCAACAACTTTTACCTTAATTTGGTAAATAAATAGAACTGAGATTTCAATTGTAGTGGTCTTATTCTGAAATTCTGATAACATTTTAACATATAAAAAATCCAGAGTTTTAACATTGTCCATTTTCACATTACTGCACATGAAATTCCTGTGTCAGAAAGGAATCATACTAAATAGAATGAAAAAATGTATTGTATCTGTACTTCAAGAACTAGTAAATTCTTCCTGATAGACAGAATAGTCGACTTCTAATATAGGAATATATAAAATAGAAGTTGAATATATAAAAATATTTGTACGGCATAAAGTTTTATAATTACCAATTCTTCACTATTGAACTCTCATTTATCTCACATTTTAAAAAATAATCAACTATTCCTAGCTAAATAGAACTGTAATACTTCAAAAGAAAAGTATAAGTATATTTTGTATACTTAGCATGTATCTTTAAATGAAATGTTTCTTCAGAACTACAAGAATCAACACTTGCATTTAAACATGTTTTAACATATATTTATATGTAACCACATTTTCCTCAATAAAAACATTAAGAAAAAACATATCAAGAAAAAAGTGAACACTTGTAAATGTTTTTTGATGCATAATGCTAGGAGCAATTGATTTGAAAGCATCTAAAGAGTTTATAATCACATGCTCAACTAATATTTATTAGTTTTTTTCCCTCTCATATTATGAAAATAATATGCATTTGTATTTTTTAATCTGATACAACTTTTGTCAATTTTGCCTTCTTTCCCTTTTAATTAAAGAGGCATGCATATTTTATTTCCTATCCTTAGCACCTTAATCCACAAACTTGGAGGTTTTTTTATTAGAAGAAAATTAGATGAGAGACCTGATGGCCGAAAAGATATTTTGTACAGAATGTTACTGCATGTGGTAAGTACATTTTAAAAAAACAACAGTTTATTTCTGCAAATTTGATAATAAGACCTGTGTACCATTTCATTGCACAATGCATATTTAAATTTGTAGCAAAGTTCAAAATTTAAATCAGTATCATTTCACTTTATATGGTAAATGAGGTAAAGTTCCTTTCAGGGCTAAGTCCAGATAATACAAAAGATTCACTATGGTAGAAAGGCTTCTGCCAAGAAAAGTGGAAAACTTGTACTTTTATGTATTTCTGGAAACTGTGATGACTTCATGGATCACTGTATGCATGTCAGTAGTGGTATGGTCTATATGTGTCACCTGAATAAATTTATATACTTTAATTAAATGTTGAAACTGCATCTAATATCTATATATAAACTAATATCTATGCAACTATATGCTCTTAATTGTGGGCACTATTGTTAGTAGACACCAAGTTACTTGTGATCTTTCAGTAATAATTATCCCATGCAACTTTGTGTCATTCCAAGAAAAGTAGAATTGTATTTTATAGATGTGGGCATGTTGTTTAAATGATTAGAAATCTTGTTCCGCTCAGAGTTCGAGTTCCAAATTTGAACAGTGCTCATGGTAGTTGCCCACTTTATAAACAATGCAAAGAATATTTGAAACAATGCAAAGAACTTGTGTCTGATCTTGTTGCTATTCTCTTTTCAGCATATTGAAGAGTTGCTTCGACAGCAGCAATTCTTAGAGATATTTCTGGAGGGGACACGGTCCAGGAGTGGCAAAGTAGCCCATGCAAGGGCAGGTCTTTTATCAGTGGTGGTAGATGCTCTGTGTTCAAATGCTGCTCCTGACGTACTAATTATACCTGTGGGAATCTCCTACGACAGAATAATTGAAGGTCACTATGCTGGTGAGCAGCTGGTAAGAGGTGCTATTGTATGCTTAACGTATTTATAAATTTAGAGTTACTATTGACAATTCTGCTAATAAACTATAGTTTTAAGACAGGTTAACTTTCATCTGTACTTAATATGCCACAAAATAAAATCATGCAGAAAAAAAATCATTCAGGGAAAAATGTTTAAAACTATATGTTCATTTAGTGAAAGCAACTTTATAACAACTTCACATGTTTTGGAGGACCAATGAATTAGATTTAGTTTTATTTTTGAATAAGAACAGACACAATTGATGTATTAATGTAATATGATTTTTCCCCTCTCTTTTTCTTTTCAATGTCTTTCAGGGAAAGCCCAAGAAGAATGAAAGCCTATGGAGTGTAGCCCGAGGGGTCTTTCGAATGTTACGAAAGAATTATGGATGTGTTAGAGTAGATTTTGCTCAGCCATTTTCTTTAAAAGTAAGCTTATCTTTTAAGACTAAAATTCCATTGAGAAGCTGTGAAAAAGATATTTTAAACTATTTGAATTTCAATAGAAACAATATTTCAAGTTTTTACTTCATGCACAATGGTATTGCTCAAACAAAAGAGTTTTGTAGCTGAAATCTCATGCTAGAAAATGGATTCTTACACATTAACAAAGTTCTGAATATGTGATGCTATGGCTTCAAGCTATTAATCAAAGAAAACAATAGTAGTACCAATAATAACTGGAGCAAATGGAGCATCACTTGAGCATCTTGAACCCCTTCAGCATTGACAATTTTACTTACTGTTGGTCAATTGCAAAAGGCAGCTTTATCTGGATCACTTTACATCCTTCATATCTTTAACACTATCAAACAATGTCTGCCTATTCACAGATCCTTGGGAAGGACTTGATAAGTGGATGAAATTAGCTAATTCAGTGCAAACATCTGGCTGATTTTAACCACCAACAAAAACAACAATAATTTACTTGGGACAGCTTACATTCTTTGATGATATATTAATATTATTAAACAGCAACATCTGACTGACCAAAGACTGAGAGATCAAGGTTGGAAAAAGCTAGTAGAGCTTCTTTTTTTTTGAAGCAATGATGCAAGAAGTTTCACTTAGAAATATCTAAAAAATTCATTATTATCTTTTCAGTTTGGTTGTCATTTATTTTAGATCAGGGATATCAAACTCGCGGCCCATGGGCCGGATGCATCACACACTGGCCACACCTACACCCTATTTAGCTAAGGGGAAAAAAGTTGGGATGCATCATGTGATGACGTGAGTTTGACACCCCTGCTTTAGATTCTAGAGGTAATAAAGGCACTTCAAAAATTACATGTTTTTAGTATATTATATTATTGGCTAATTGTCAGTATTTGCTACTATGACAATCTCTGAAAATCCTTTTGCTAATCAGTAAGATAGTTGTTATAAATGTTATGTTTTTACAGGAATATTTAGATTGCCAAAATCAAAAACCTTTGCCTGTTCCTCTTTCTTTGGAGCATACTCTGTTACCAGCTGTACTGTCTTCAAGGTAAGATGAAACTGAGGATTTTCTATCAATGATGAACAAGCAACAATCAAATATACTGTTAAATCTACAGAGTAAATTATAAATGTTGAGGAAGTTCTTTTTCAAAGTCCAGTTCATCAAGCTTTAACACATATCTAAGGATTCATGATCAAAATGTTTTCTGTGAATTTCCTTTGAATAAGTTAGAAATCTGTTTAGATAACAAATCCATCATTTTAAATTGAATATTATCATACTTAATTATGCATACAATTAACTAGTACATTTCAAAAATGTGCAGTCAAAGTAGTTAATACTTTGAATTCTAGCTGTATGTCTAGCAATTATAGCATAAATATATCTTGAATTTTGGGTATTTGATCGGATTTGACTAAGTTTGAGCTAGGCTATTGAATTTTTTGGGGGGAAAACTTAAGTAATTGATTTTCTGGAATTATGTATCAGCTACTTAACAGCTTAAAACTTGGGGAGTTTTATGTATTTTTTTCCATATTATCGAGAAAAAAAAGATTTTGAAGAATTGTTATAAGATAGGAAAGTTGTAAAATGTATCATTACTTCAAAGTAATTATTTCTTGAGGATATGAAAATCTTAAGATAAAGCATGCTTTACTATTTTGCAATACAACCTGGATACTACCTTGGGCATCCAGACAGTTTCTTTGTTAATACAATGTGATTCCATGAAGCAAGCAGTTGTAAGAAAACTCTGTCAGACTTAGATCTATAATTTAATCAGGGAAGTGTGGTTGAGGATAGACTTGCCCTAAAGTAATTTTCAAAATCTGTTCTTGTAAGACAAAATCTGTTCTTATCTGCAAGTTCAGTGCTGTCTCCCTCGCAAATATAGTCTTTAGCACTGGGAACTGCAACTCTTAAATATTTTTAGGTCTTACGATGACATAATTCATAAGTACAGTTTATATAGTACATCCATTCTGTTATTTATCTTCAGGCCTAACTACATAGTGGGAGAAAGTTCAGAAACTGCCCTTCCTGATTCCAAGGATTTATCTTGTGAACCACTGAGAAGACAATTAATAGCTAACTTGGCAGAGCACGTAATGTTCAGTAAGTATTCGTTGTGGAGTTCATTCTGCATTTTCTCTGTCACATTGAACTTTCTAAATAACAGGGCTTTCCTCATTCTGCATCATTCTTTTTTTGTCTTAAAATTGCACAGTTTTTAATCTGAGATACGTCATTTTGAATAAGTCTCTTTATTACAGTCATTGTATTTACTGTATTTTAGAATTTTACTTAAAATTATAGATTGCCTTTCCTAGAGTGGTGTAATACCTTCTGGATTGCACCAATATAGGTATCATGTCATATCTACTTATAAAAGGTTAATGTGTGAATAGCGTAATCTTACTTTTCTTGAACTATTTATCCTAATATTTCAGAGTTCAGCTCATTCAAATAAAGTCTACAGAATCTAGATTTGTATGATATAAAAGAAGCACAATTACTAAAACTTAAAGTTTATTTTTGATCAATAGATGGTTTTTTGTGCTGCCTTAATGAAAATGAAAAAAGTCTTTCTGTATAATAATAATACTTAATTCAGCCAGGACTGACATTTTATAACTGCTGCTTTCTGAGCCTTTCAGTTGCAATCCAAAATGCCAGTATAGCTTTACTCTGTTTTGTTTTTGCTTTTAGCTGCCAACAAATCATGTACTGTGATGTCAACACACATTGTTGCCTGTTTGCTGCTCTACCGACACAGACAGGTAAGGCTACTGTGTTTTTGCATTCACTGAATAGACTTGCAAAGGGTCAGCAATACTGAAAACATGCTCTGTACCAGTGGTTCTTAACCTTTTTGAAAGAATTGCCCTCTTGAGCCATTGAGGAAGTTATCATCGCCCCCCCCCCCCAACATAACCTTTCAATCACAACACAGGGAAATAATTCTTCAATTTATGCAAACACATTTTTTGTTTTCTTTAAAATCGTCATCAGGACATATCGATGCAAATAATTTATTTCCAGTCTTTTTCCCATATCTCAACTGTGTGAAAAATTCTGATGCCACCCATCACTTTACTCCCAAACTTCGTGATACATGTATTTCATTAATATCTTATTTATTAAAGGTACTTAAATGCAATGACCACTGAAAACCAAATTCAATTGCAAGAAAATGAAATGCCCGAAAAAAACAGTAACATTTAATAATTTAATTACAAGTGAATTTTAAGATGCAAAAAGAAATATAAAAAGGGTATAAGACCGCAATGCAGGAACTAAGATTTTCAAGATGAAAACTCTGAAACTAAATTAAGATTCAAGGAAAATATATATTCATGCGCACTGTAAAAAGGTTTAAAAAGACACAAAGAAAATTTTTACAGAAAGAAAGCAACAAAAATCAGAGCGACAAATTTAATGGGTAGAGTGATAGAGGCTGTTGCGCAATCCACATGAAGATGAGTGATGCGTATTCACATATGTATGGTGTTCTTTACTGAAGCCAGCTGGAGGAACATTTTAAAACACAGTTCAATCCACTAATAGCAAGCAATCTGGTGTTTTTGTATGACAGATATACAGCGGTTCACTGTACGAAAAAAGTCTCAAAAGTTCTCACTCCATCACTCCATATTGCCCCCCTTCCGATCCTTCGCCCCCGCGCTGCCCCTTTTCGTTCTCGTTCCATCACCCGCCTAAAAAATGAAATCGCCCCCTGGGGGGCAATATCGCCCAGGTTAAGAACCACTGCTCTATACTTTTGTTTCCCTATTTTATCTTATTTAGTTTGTTGAGGAATAGGATGCATTTATAAGCTATGTGTAAACTGACTGTTAATTTATTCCTATTCTCAGAAATAAGGAAGGAAACTACACATATTTAGAAACATTCCTTATCCAGCTCCAAGCTGTACTGTACTAGATGAATGTATTATCTCCTTCCTGAAAAAACTGCTGGTTCATTGTAGTCCATCACACCAGCATCCTTCTGTGGGCATCATCTCTCACACAAACCAACAAAATATAACTACCCGTCCCCTCAGTATGTTGCTTCAGGCCATAATTCTTAAGTATCATAAATGTTATTTCAGTATTTCCTAGGATTATAACCCTCATTCTTTGAAAATTATTCGAAGCAATCCTACTAATGCATCAATGTAATCAATATATGCATACTGTTGAATCTTTTTTTGTGTACTAGGGCTTTTCTATTATCCTGAATCTATCTATCTATCGTCTGCTGTATATTACTCTTCCTTTTCAAATGATTTATAAATAAGTTTTGGGTGGAAGTGAGATATCTTAAATAAAACTATCATAAAAATCAGTGGCTAAAACAATAGCAATAACACTTAGACTTATATACTGCTTTACAGTGCTTTCCAGCCTTCTCTGAGCGGTTTACAGAGTTAGCATATTGCCCCCAACAATTTTGGGTCCTCATTTTACCTACCTCGGAAGGATGGAATGCTGAGTCAACCTTGAGCCTAGTGAGATTTGAACTGCCAAATTGCAGGCGCCAGCAGTCAGCAGAAGTAGCCTGAAGTACTGCATTCCAACCACTATGCCACTGTGGCTCATACAATACTTGTTTTTCTTTTAATGACCCTGTAATTCCTTGCATTGGAGTGGAATCAGGGAGACTGAATGAAGCTGAGCATTTCCTGGATGGATGCCCTTCCTGACCACCACAGGGAGCTTGCAACAGATTTCTTTGTGCCCAGAGAAAAGAGAAATATCTGCTGCTAAACTCAGCCTCCTGATATTGAGGAAAGAGTTCCATCTCTAGGCCACCACAGCGTTCAGCTAAAAACAATAAATACATATTCTAAAAACTCTGTTTATTTCAAGAAAACAAAACTAAAATAAATATGCCAATTTAAATGGTATATAACGGAATATTTCTTGCTCTTCTGACCTTAGCAAATAGGAACATCTTCAGTGGTTTCTGAAAGAAAAATGTGGGCAAACAAGCTTTTTTTCTGACTTATATGATTGGAGAGCTGTCATTTGTTTACTTCAATACTTTGTCTAGGGAATTGATCTTTCTAAACTGGTGGAAGATTTCTTTTCGATGAAGGAGGAGGTCTTGGCTCGGGACTATGACTTGGGATTTTCAGGGAATTCTGAAGATGTTGTCATGCACGCTATCCATTTGTTGGGAAACTGCATAACCATCACAAACACCAGTCGGAATAATGAGTTCTTCATCACTCCCAGCACAACTGTTCCTGCTGTCTTTGAACTCAGCTTTTATAGCAATGGGATACTGCATGTCTTCTTCAAAGAGGCTGTCATCGGTATGTTCTAAAACTGTCCTTACTCTGATGCCTGAAATATTCCCTGCGTAATGTCGCTGTTACTATTTAAGAGGTTGTGTTTGACATATAACGCAGTACCTTAGGAATAACTTTGATATATCTTCTCTTTTGCTTCAGCATGTAGTCTTCATGCTTTACTGAACAAAAGGCATAGAAATGGTATCAGTGGGATTCTACCCAATGTGGTTAGTCAAGAACAACTGGTCCGAAAAGCTGCCAGCCTCTGTTATTTGCTGTGTTATGAAGGAACTGTTTCATTGGTAAGTGTTGGATACAGATTCATTTGACACATATTCTGTTGCTACCATCATATCATTTGTATTATGCTACAGTACTGTGGGTCAAATGGAGGTGTACTCGAGTTCTTAAAAAGAGGAAATGAAGAAGGGACAAGACAACAGGTAGCTGCAAGCTGTAGCAGTTTCCCTTTATATAGAGAAGTGATAGGCAAGTTCTCTCTGTATATATCACACACACACACACACACACATTATGTCTAAAATGTGACTAGAAAAAAGAACATTATTGACAAAGGCAATAAATATTGAACAAATTATTTTACAGCTTAAACCATTTTAAATGACACTTAAAATGAAGCTAGAAAATATTTCAAAGCATTTTTTCTCATTTTTACATACAATTATTATATATAAAATATACATCCTTTAAAATAAAAAGCTCATAATAATAAATAAGATTCTTTATTTATTGATAATGATAGATAATGTTGTATTCTGAATCCAGTACTATTGCTTCCGGTATTACATGAAGAAGTACCAAGTGGATTTTTTTTTTTTAAAGTAACATCTTACCCTGTTCAGCAAACTATGGTTATTAATTCCTGATAGAGGAACTGTTCAGTGAATGATCTTCCAGCAGACTCAAGGCAATTTAGACCTAATGGTCTACAAAGTTAAAAACTAATCCTTTCTACATTAGAATATTTAACCATGTTGGAATTTGAAGTGTGACGGATATATCAAGCATTAAAGCTGATAGTATAACACAAGGCAGATTGGAACAAGCTGTGTAAAACAACATACAGCACTAGCTGAAATAATACATAATAACACATATTGAAATATGTATGACTAATAATTTTTCAATTTTTCTGGAATAGCTTTTGGGATGAAACGTGGACAAAGAAATTTTCAAATATGGGAGAAAGGTTCTTTCTAGTTCTGTAATTGTTTATTTTCCTCCTTTCAGTTTTCAATTACGGTGGAATTAAAACAAATGCATTACCTGTGTTTCCTCTGAAATAGGAAAATACTTGCAAATACATCCTCAGATCTGATCTACACATTTACTTTACTATCTGTTTCAGACAAATAGTTATTATTGACTTGAAGTAGCTGCAGAGGAAATTAACAATTTCTTTTCTTGAAATCATCTTGTTTTTATAAGAAATTGTTGTTCATTTTATGCAAGAATATTCAAAAGCAGCAATCAATAGAGAAAAATAGCACAACGAAAGATAATAATCATGATTGATCATATTTGTTTTCCTATTCAGCCCTGTCAGCTGTTAGGTCAAGTGTGCCATGAAGCAATTGAACAGTTCATACAATATGGAGTTCTTTTAGTAGCAGAGGTAAGATTTTGATGATGTTTTTTATGTATCTAGATATTTATGGGCCTTGAACTATAAATTTCCCAACTTTTTATACTCATTTCACTGCAGAAAATCTTTTAAGAATTCTTCTTCAGGCCAAATAAGTTTTGATGCTTAGTTTTGTATATATAATGTTATTGATATCAGGAAAATTAATTCTAATAAAAATAATATAAAGGAATAAAAAAAATTAAGAAATAAAAGAAAAAATGCAAGGAAATAAAATTGAAGAAAAATGGAAAAGAACAAATATTCTTTACATCCAGGGGTGAGATTCAAATTTTTAACAAGTTCTGTGGGTGTGACTTAGGTGATGGGCATGGTTGGTGGCCATGTGACTGGGTGGAAATGGCTTGGTGATCATGTTATTGGCTGGGCATGGCCAACTCAATATCACTCACATCGAGGCACGCATCTCCTCGCCTGGCCTCTCATGACTGTGGGTATGTGTGAAAATGGTCATAAGTCACTTTTTTCAGTCCATTGTAACTTTGAATGGTCACTCCACACAAGCAAAGTACCAGCAAAGGAGGGGAAAAAAACTCCAGAGAAGTTCCAGAGACAGGAAGTCTAATCCTGCCAAGAATGTAATAAGGGTTAATGGAGAGGCAGATTCTGTAAGCAACACCAGAATGTTTCCTTCCTGCCTTCCTTACAGGATTAGGCCAGTAATTTCTTCTAACAACTAGTTCTCCGAACTGCTTAGAATGTTAACAACCGGTTCTAGCGAATAGATGCGAACTGGTAGAATCCCACCCCTGTTCACATTGGTTATAAATATAAAAAATAAGATGGGATTGGATGGGTTAAGAAAAGAAAAAAGAAAAGAAAAATTTTGTTTTCAAATATTGATTTTTAAAATCTGTATCAAAGTGTATTCAGAATTTTTGGTAGTTAGAATGTTCAGCATTCTACTATTTTAGTAAAAATATTGCTTATTAATTAATATTTATTAATAGTTACATAAATATCATCATATATCTGCAGGGAATTAAAAATTTAGTTGGCTGTTAAATCTATCACTTTTTTCCCAACATGCTTGTTTGACTCAGTTCCTTTAGACTCAGGAGTTGAAATCAGACATTTACTTTTTCATTGATTATTGTTAAATTGTTGCATTGCATATTTTTATTTGTTCATTAACTTCAGCATGCATAATGAAAAAAGTTAATTAACTTCATTATTACTATTAATCATTTAGATTAAAGCATTCCACTTTTCTAGTTTAAGGACACTATCCTTATACTGATAGAAGAAAAACTAGATATAAATTACTTTTGTGTGAAGGAGAATTTGTTAAACATAAAGGTTAACCATTAAAGATTTTCTTTCCCTTCCTAGGGGATCAACTATAGCTATTTAGCAAGACAATTTTATGAATGACATAACTTTTGGTGGCAGTGTTGAAAGACCTCTTTCTCTCCTAATGCTTGGTTAATAAGCAAGTGTTGAAGCAGGAGGAAGATTATTTTTGCTTTCACAGTGTATAACCTGATGACTGCCTGATGAACCTTCTCAGCATCTTCTAATGTTTATACTTTTGTTCGGCCATCATCTTCCAATATTCTTAGGTTAGATGAAATTTGGAACTGAAATATGAATATACAGTAGTTTTGTATCTTGCTGATTTTAAAGGAACTATTCTTAAAGAGATCTCAGTAAGTAGATAGGTACCATTTTCTTTTTTTTTCCAAGCTGTATTTACTTATACTTTCAGAATGAAGAAATATTATTATATATTAGATTAAGTATGTGTATGCATGCATATGTTTCTGTTAGATAGACAACTAAAAGATAGACAACTAAAAGTTAACAATAAAAAATGTAGCAGTCAGCACACCAGAAGGAACTAAACTAATTTTGAAAAAGGATAAAAAGCTTAGGCAAGAAATCCTCAACAGGTTAAAAGAAAAGCATATATGAACGCTGTGTTCCTGATTTATTAATTGTATTTATTATTAATTATATAGGTTCAAATTTAAAGCATTCTTTGTGTGTGCAATACAGAATTCTCCAGGAGATGAAATTATCAAATTAAGAAACTCAAACACTAATGTTTATATTTGTGCAAATTGCTGTAGAGGAAATTATTTAAAACTCTGGAATTCTGAAAAATCTGAAAATGCCTCAGGTGTTTTATAACCTAACACATGAAATATGCTTGAATCATGTTTCTATAGTGACGAAGTTGAATTGGTTCCATTTCTATGAAATTCAGTGGCAGAGACTTTCTGCAAACTGAAAGTTTCCAGTGATAGATGACACCTAGATTTTAATTTTAAGGGAAGTGTCTTTAGCAATTAGCTTTATTTTCAGTGTAAAGCATAACAGTGATAATAATGCAAGCCAATCTTTGTCATTAATTGCGCAATGTTGATCCAGCATCTTTGGTTTATAAATGAGACACAGGATTTCTTTGGAAATGAATAGTTGGATCTTCTTCCTTTGCTAACACCTGAAATAACTACAGAAAAACCCTAGTATGAAAAGCAATAATTCACAATGAAAAAAACATAATTCTTATAGTTCTGTTTTTCTATTCTAAGCAGGAAGAACAGGAAGATATTAGTTCTCGGCTTACGGAGCAAAACTGGGAAAAGAGTATTCCGGAGCCATTGTCTTGGAAAAGTGATGAGGAGGATGAAGACAGTGATTTTGGTGAAGAACAACGAGATTGCTACTTGAAGGTACTAAGTAGATTTGTAGGATCAAGTCCTGTGTGTCTATATGTGTCTGTGTATAATTGTTCCATAGCATAAAATGGATTAAAAGAAAAGAAGGAAGAAAAAATTGCAAGAAATGAAAAAGATAGTTTCTAAGAAATAAGCCCAGATTTCTTTTAAGCAGATTTTGAGATACTATGATGTGTTGCTGAATAACAGCTTATGGCAATGCAACAATTGTTCTAATCATGGCTGGGTGAACAATCCAAAAGACAAAGCAAACAAACAAACAAAACAGTAAAGCAGTAATGGAGTTTTAGTTCCCTTTAAAAAAAAGTTCTTGCTTTATATGTCCATGAATTGATTAGATGCTGGCCCAGGAAAACAAAAATTAAGACACAGAAATAAACAAGGAACTCACAAAGCAAACCATATTTTCTGTTTATATCATGTGCGAAACCAGATAAGCTAATAACAGACTCTAGTTTTAAACAATAGTTTACCACCTGAGATAAACCATAATTTATTCCCTGGCCTGCCCTCCTGCAATCTGATAATGTCTGGGTTTTAGTGTATGGGTTTAGCATTATGTACATATACTGTTGCATTATCCTCTTAGTGATTGTTTTATTATTATTATAGGTGAGTCAGTCACAGGAACACCAGCAATATATCTCCTTCCTGCAGAAGCTTCTAGGGCCATTACTGGAGGCATATAGTTCAGCCGCCATCTTCATCCATAATTTCAGTGGACCTGTCAGGGAAACAGACTGTCTTCAAAAATTACACAAATACTTAGTATCAAGAACAGAAAAGAATGTTGCAGTTTATGGTATGTCAAATAGTTATTTCTGTAGAAGTATTGGAATTATGATTTAATCATATTGTTTTAGACAGTGGCTTTTTAAATCTGTAAATTAACAATATTACTGTTATATTCACAGCTGAAAGTGCCACCTATTGTCTTGCAAAAAATGCAGTTAAAGTGTTTAAAGACATGGGGGTAAGTCTAGATAGCTATTGCTTCATAATAATTATAGCAAACCTAAACATTAGTCCTTAGCATGTAATACAATGTATGTGATCAACTTTACAAATTTGTTATTTAGTGTGTCTGTGTGTGTCTGTGTCTCTGTGTGTATATTTATATAGTTTTATCAAGAATAAAAAGCAAAACGGGAAAACAAAAAAACACACATCCAATATTTGTTGCTTAGTTTTTTAATGTTTTCATTCTTAATCTGAGATTACAGCATAAAATCAAAGGGCAGCAATCTTCAGATAGTATGGGTTTCTCTAAAATAAACCATCCCAAATTTTGGCAGTGTTTGAGAAATTTGAAATTTTTGTGAGCTCTTGCATGATCTTGCATAGGAGCGCCTGCTGTCTAAAAAAGCTCATGCAGAAAAACTAACATTTCATTAAATGTGATGATC
Source organism: Pseudonaja textilis (assembly GCF_049901715.1). Taxonomy (NCBI): domain Eukaryota; kingdom Metazoa; phylum Chordata; class Lepidosauria; order Squamata; family Elapidae; genus Pseudonaja; species Pseudonaja textilis. The sequence goes on from NC_141993.1 coordinate 43,001,001, forward strand.
TTGTAACACTTTGTGCTTTTCATTTTTTAAAAATTAATTTTGAAGCATGTAGACACATGTTGCTCTGAGTATCATGTTCTGGACTCTGCTAATTCAAGGAATTAACTCAAATTATCTAAATTATACTATGTCAAATTATTACTGTGCCTGTGAATATGTTTGTTAGATTAAGTGGCCATGTATTTGGAAAATATTCAGCAATTAATCTAACAGGATAAAAATGAAATGGTTTTTTTTAACGATAGAATGTAGAAAACTTTTAAACACGTATAGCTAAATGATAACTGTGTTAAAATAAGGATTTGCTTATCCAATATTGTCTCCGATTACAACTTCTTTCACTATTACAATCAGACCAAGAACAGGATCCAATCTATGTCGGTCACTGGGACCAAGGTTTATTCTTCCAAGCCTTCAGGATTGAGCTGGAGCTCAACCACAGGGCAGTTCTCTCTCTTCAGAATGTTATATTCATATTCCAGAATATGACCTATTTTGGAGAGACAGAATTTCCATGATGATGGGCTCCAGCATGATTTGAAAGCTTGGAAGGATAAACCTTGGCCCAGTCACCGACTCATTAGATCTGCAACATTATCCTGGGACACATATCTTTTCCCTCATTTGCAAGGCCATGAGCAGGTCACAGTTATCTGATTTACCTTTGACGAGCTGATATTTTGGCTCTCAAACTGAACCAGAATCGTTGATTGTCTATGTTACCTATATAGAATCAATGCATATTATGATTGTTAACAAATATGCAATGTGCCTAGAAGTTTTTATGGAAAATCTGTCTTTCTTGCAGGTATTTAAGGAGACAAAACAGAAGAGAGAGAACATTTTGGAACTAAGCAGTACTTTTCTACCTCATTGTAATCGGCAAAAACTACTGGAATTTATTCTGAGTTTTATTGTACTTTAGAATATCTCCCAACTTCTCCTAGTAGACTTGGACAATGCAATGCAACGCTTCAGGATTTGGTTCTGCTTCCACTGTATCAGTAGTGCCATTTTTGGCAAGGCCTTATCTGACCCAAGCCATAAGAAGACAAGTGCCTTCTTACATATGCACATATGGGACTACAATATTTAGAATTCAAACACATTGCTAGTATCCAACATATTTAGTGAATGTTTGCACAAACCCCTGAGTTTTTCCATAAATTTGTATCAAGTATTACGGTTTTACATTGCAAAATACTACTTGTACTTCAAAACTAATGACTGACAAATGCACCTATCTGCCAGATTTGAACTGCATAAAATATTTTGATTACTATGTGAACTTTACAAAAGCTCTGTCAGTATAACTACTTCATTGTATTCAGTACTGTAAATGAATGGTTTTTAGGAAAATTGAATGGGGGAAGGTGTCAGAAAGGACATATAATATTTTATTCTACTAATATAATGGTAACATAGTAAACAATAATAGCAAAGTAGTCACCAGGATCTAATTAAAATTAGTTGAACAGAAAACAGCCTGCACAAAGTGTGATCCAAGTAACAAAATGAGTATAAAATGTATCAATCTTTCTAACATAAGAATTCAAAATTTATTAAATTGGTGCACTAAAGAAATAGATGACACGAATTTATCCCCCAAAGTTCTAAAAGCTTTTCCTGATGAGCATTTAAATTTTAGTCCTCATGTTTTCCTCGCAAGCACTTGGAACTCAGATGTAAGTTTGGCTTAAGCTATGCCAGTGGTGCTTTTGCAAAAGCAGCTGGACTTCTGAAGAATTGAAGAAGCTTCTTGAATGAAGAGCAAAATGTTTTCAAGGAAAAACTAGGAAAATCCAGTTGCCTTTTGGAAAAGCCCCTTTTGGGACAACCATGACCTGGATGATTGAGAATCTCCATAGATATCTGGCTTAAATTGATGAAATAACCTAATAAATACATTATCTCATTCTAATCTTGATTGATTTTGAATGGAAGATGTTTTGCTATCATAAAGTTTTACAAGCTATATTGCTGAAACATGAGTGATTTGAACTATGAGATTATGATGATAACATAAATTGCAAGCAATGTATTATTGGTAATCTTATAGAAGGCAATAACTTCCAAGCTGCATTACAAAATGAGCTCTACAGACTCATACACAGTATATCAGGAAAAGCAATAATGACATTTATTTTTAAGAGAGATACCTTGTTGCCTTAGCCCTTGAAGAAACTTTGTCACTGAAGTATTAATAGTATTTCTCAAATTCATTTTTTCATTTCTTATGTGGAGTTGAGAAATAGTTTGATTATGAAAATCCATGTTTCCTTCCTTTTTAAAAAAAATAAATGCCTGAGTACTCCTCCACATTTATGAAGCTTGGATTTTCTATAAATGTATTTATTAATTAAAACATTAGGATGTTTTTCGGTATTATCCTGCAGTTCTGAATGATGGGAACAACTATGCAAATTTGTCATCATAAAACAGGTGCTTTAAAACATATTAAGATAAATATTTGAACCAAAGTTGCATCTGATCAATAACAGCAATAGTCAGAAACCCTGACTTAATTTGTTGCTTTTATGGCAGGATAGCAACTGAAATAAAATTCACTTGTTCTATTAGTCATAACTATATGGGGCAATTATTTTCTTGTTGCTTGTTTGAACTATTCATGAAACCTGAATGTATTTTGAATAGCAATTTTTAAAGACTGATTCCAATTTAGGTCAGATAACAGGTGCTTGTAAATAAATAATTTCCTGTAGTTTCACTGTAGTTCAGTAAACATCCATTGTATTAGTAGAATTAAGATTATGTATTAATAGATCCAAGCAATATATTATAAATGACATTTTGCTCATTTTAATTAAAATGTGTCTAATTTAAAGAAATGAGGGGCTAGGAATTAGTTTGGACAATAGAAACTAATTGCTAGTTATCATTTCATGGGGGTAACTTATTAACATTATTAAAATGTTTAGCTAATAGCAGTGTTCATTTGAATTGAAGAGATATGCAATGTATTGTAACTACTGAATATGAAAATAGGGTTTAAGTGTTATAAACAGAGACTTTGCTTGTACAGAAACGTCAATCTGAATGTTGTTCACTGGCAGAAGTCTGTGGCATGGATGTAGCATGCACCTAGCAATACACCTAGCTTGGCATTTCCATGAAGGTAAAATACAGATCTTTACTGGAACGCTGCTAAATAGAATGCTTCTTTTGTAGGATATTATTTTCAAATCTCATGTTCATCTTCTAAGGCAGAATCTACATTTTTCAATCCTAAAATAATGTATGGTTCCTAATTCTGCTTGTAGAACATCCAAAATAGATACTGAAATGTATTATGTTGACAACTTACTGAAAATAATATAAATAATATGGTGATCTGAAGGACAACATTCTATGTATATTTGTTTGTTGTGTAGAATGAATAAAATTACTTTTCAGATCTCCAGTGATTTTCTAAGATTACACAATTGTTAACAACACTAATATATTATTAAGCAAATGTAATTTATCTAATTGTCTCCATATATATATATATATATATATATATATATATATTTATATTTATATTTATATTTATTTATTTATTTCTGAGGTTCTCGTGGGTATTGTATGTGGATCTTTGGTTATTCGGGTTTTCTCCCGCGTAAGATTGGAAGTATCTTGGCAACATTTCGATGAAGTCTCATTCATCATCTTCAGGCTTGTGTCTTCGGCTCTGTGCTTCTCAGAGTGATGTGAGCTTGCAGCTGCTTCTTCCTTTTAACTGCTAGTGGGGGTGTGATAATCTGGCCACACGGGAAAGAAAAACTGAACAACTTCCTCACACACCTCAACAGCCTACACCCCAAAATACAATTCACCATGGAAACAGAAGCTAACAATCAACTTTCCTTCCTAGATGTCTTGGTATACAAAAAATCCAATGGCTCCGTAGGACACATCATCCACCAGAAGAAAACACATACAAACCGCTATCTACACGCACTCTCACACCACCACCCAGCACAGATAAATTCCATAGCCGAGACACTCATCTCTAGAACAAAATACTTCGCCGACGAACAACACCTAAAAACTGAACCACACACTCTCACCAACGTACTAACAGCCAATGGATTCCAAAGAAAGAAGATTACCCACCTAATCCAAAAAGAAACCCCAACCAAAATCCAAGACAGAGAACAAGAGAACAGCAAAGCCCTCCCATATATAAAAGGCACTACAGACAAAATCAGCAAGATCCTCCAAAAACACAACATTAAAACAGCATTCTGCACAAACAGAAAAATATCCACCATCCTAAGAAACGCTAAAGACAAAATCGAGTTAGAAAACCAAGGAGTATACGAAATCCCCTGCACTGCCTGCCCCACCACATACATTGGACAAACTAACAGAAGAATAAGTGCACGCATTGAAGAACATAAGAACTCAATCAAAAAAGAAGATCCGACCTCTTCCCTGGTCTAACACCTCAAAGCCACAGGACATGAGATTGACTTTAAAAATACCAGAACTATCACCAAAACCGAACACTTCAACAGCAGAATAATCAGAGAAGCCATAGAGATAGAAAAACGCCCACACAGCATGAGTAAATGAGATGACACCTCCCGCCTCCCAGCCATTTGGAAACCCGCCCTCATGAACAGACGAGTACCTAACGTGAAGACTGACACCAGACCCACACCCATGAGGGCCATACAAGATGCCACCACCACACCTTCACGTAGAAAGCAGACTCACACCCACACAGAAGATGAGACATGGCCACGGATCAGAAGCCGCACTGCAGCTGCATCACTACCCACTTCAAACCCCTCCGAACCATACATGAAGCGAACTGTCACCCACCATGAAGATGTAGCACGACCACGAACTCGAAGCCAAACAGCAGGATCACAGCTCACCCCCAGCAACTAAGACTAACCTGAGCACAACCAAGCCCCCACCTGAACAGAACACACCTCCAGCCAATCAGAACACAGCCAACCCCCCAACCAATCAGAGCATAGCCAAACCCCCAACCAATGAGAACACACCCCCACCCAATCAGAACACAGCCAAGCCCACACCCAATCAAGTACACCCCCACTAGCAATTAAAAGGAAGAAGCAGCTACAAGCTCACATCACTCTGAGAAGCACGGAGCCGAAGACACAAGCCTGAAGATGATGAATGAGACTTCATCGAAATGTTGCCTAGATACTTCCAATCTTACGCGGGAGAAAACCCTAATAACCAAAGATCTACATACAAATACCCGCGAGAACCTCAGAAAACAAATATTGCACCTCTACGGGGAGGAAACCCACCATCTGACCAGGACTTATGAAAAACTTGAAGTCCAAAGAGCTTCCATTTTATGTGACCTCACATTCCTATGTAACTGCCGAGATCAAAATTTCCCACAAGCTTCCAATTGAAATTCCACACCAACACAGCAGCCACCAAACGCATCCTAAAAAGAACAAATTGGCCCTAATTAGAAATGACTTCACACAAAAAGATTTCTCCTAGACCAAATCAACAAAGATCTCCTCACACTTCACCTCAGACTCAGCAACAAGATTCACCCCTTACTTTGGGACAAATCCAAACAACTCGCTGTCTGGAGAGCCGAAACACAGACCACCCTCAAGACAGACACACACACCAACAAACTCAGAAAACTACAACAACGCCAGAAACCAACTCCTCCCCCCTCACAGCCACACATGAAACAAACAGTGCACAACATCTCAGACAGGATCCTCACCGAAGCCGAAACCAAGGTCCTTTCAAAAAGATTCAACTTTGCTGCCGCTCCCAAACATATCACCACAGAAACCATCATATGCGGAGTTGAAACCAGCCTGACCAAAACCAACCCTGATGATGCTAATAGAATCAGACTCGAAATCACCAACATCCTCTGCACTAGCAAACCACCCAAAAGCAACTTATCCAAAGAAGAACAAACTGCACTACTTAACCTGAAAGAAGACACCAGCATAATAATCCTACCAGCAGACAAGGGCAACGCGACAGTGGTTATGAACACATCTGACTACCAATCCAAGTTAACCAACCTACTCCAAGACCCCACATACAAACCCCTAAAGACAGACCCCACCACCTACCTAGAAAAAACCACCAGATCCAAAATAAAAGCCTCCCCCCGTCAGTGAAGAAATCCAGCAAAGTATCACACCCAGAGAGAAATCATCCAGATGCCCTAAGCTCTATGGTCTCCCCAAGATACACAAAGAAGGAACCCCACTTAGACCAATAGTCAACTCCATAGGATCACCTCTACAAAACCTAGCCAAATTTCTCGCCAAACAACTACAGCCCTATGCAGAATCCATCAACTCACACGTAAGAAACTCATCCCAGTTCATCGAGATCATAAAGAAACAAAACTTACAACCCAGTGACCTACTAGTGAGCTTTGATGTCATATCCCTCTTCACCCAAGTGCCTATAAAAGAAGCCTTGACAGCCATCCAAAACAAATACAACCCCCCAAGCACATCCTAGATCTGACCAACCACTGCCTATCCAATACATACTTCACCTACAATGGACAAAAATACAAACAAATAGAAGGAGCACCCATGGGATCACCCCTCTCACCTGTCACTGCTAACCTCTACATGGAACACTTTGAAACACAAGCTCTAGAAAAATATGATCACAAACCCAAACTCTGGCTCAGACACGTAGATGACACCTTCATAATCTGGCCATATGGGAAAGAAAAACTGAACAACTTCCTCACACACCTCAACAGCCTACACCCCAAAATACAATTCACCATGGAAACAGAAGCTAACAATCAACTTCCCTTCCTAGATGTCTTGGTATACAAAAAATCCAATGGCTCCATAGGACACACCATCCACCAGAAGAAAACACATACAAACTGCTATCTACACGCACTCTCACACCACCACCCAGCACAGATCAATTCCCTAGCCGAGACACTCATCTCCAGAACAAAATGCTTCACCGACGAACAACACCTAAAAAATGAACTACACACTCTCACTAACGTACTAACAGCCAATGGATTCCAAAGAAAGAAGATTACCCACCTAATCCAAAAAGAAACCCCAACCAAAATCCAAGACAGAGAAAAAGAGAACGGCAAAGCCCTCCTCCCAAATATAAAAGGCACTACAGACAAAATCAGCAAGATCCTCCAAAAACACAACATTAAAACAGCATTCTGCACAAACAGAAAAATATCCACCATCCTAAGAAACGCTAAAGACAAAATCGAGTTAGAAAACCAAGGAGTATATGAAATCCCTTACACCACCTGCCCCACCACATACATCGGACAAACTAAACGCCCACACAGCATGAATAAACGAGATGATACCTCCCGCCTACCAGCCATTTGGAAACCCGCCCTCATGAACAGATGAGAACCTAACATGAAGAATGACACCAGACCCACATCCATGAGGGCCATACAAGATGCTACCACCACACTTCCACGTAGAAAGCAGACTCACATCCACACAGAAGATGAGACACAACCACGGATCAGAAGCTGTACCACAGCTGCATCACTACCTGCTTCAAACCCCTCCGACCCACACATGAAGCGAACTGATGCCCACCATGAAGATGTGGCACGACCACGAACGCGAAGCCAAACAACAAGATCACAGCTCACCAGCTCAAATCCCCCAGCAACTAAGACTAACCTGAGCACAACAAAGCCCCCACCTGAACAGAACACACCCCCAGCCAATCAGAACACAGCCAACCCCCCACCCAATCAGAACACAGCCAAACCCCCAACCAATGAGAACACACCCCACCCAATCAGAACACAGCCAAGCCCCCACCCAATCAAGTCACATCCCCACTAGCAGTTAAAAGGAAGAAGGAGCTGCAAGCTCACATTATTCTGAGAAGCACAAACCCGAAGACACAAGCCTGAAGATGATGAACGAGACTTCATCGATCTCTATTTGTACTTGTGAAACCTAATCAAGTCTCAAAAAGTTTTAATACTACTTTTTCCTTTTAACATTCCCTTTGTCTCTTATGTAAGAAGCACAGCTGCACGGCCATTGTATTTTAATAAATAATTGAAACTCTTTTGGTGTAATGTGACTAAGTCTTTAAAGAATAGAAAAAATATGAGTGCTCTCTACCAGTTCCTGATGTTTTCTCTGTCTTATCTAAGCTTGAGACAGCTGATGATAATCTGTTAGAAAAATTGCTATTTGTTAGAAGAACAAGAAAATACCATTCACTAACTAGTTAATCACACTTCACTCTTTTACTGTAAAGTTGGGAAGTATTGGGCTATCTCACTTTCAAACTCAACATTATTACGGCGGTGTCACGTGATGTATCAAGACTTTTTCTCCCTTTGCTAAACCGGGCATGGCCTGCACGTGATGTATCCAGCCCATGGGCCAGGAGTTTGACAGCCTCGGTCTATTTAAATACATTGTGCATTCTACAACACTGCTCAATGATAGTTGAGATTCAAGTACAGGTAGTCATCAATTTATAACAATTTACTTAGTGACCATTCAACATTTTTCACACTTATGACTCTTGCAGCACCCCGTGATGACATGATCAATATTCAGATATTTAGCAACTAACTCATATTTATGATGGTTGCAGTATCCTCATATTTATGATGGTTGCAGTATGACCACAAGCAAAGTCAATGGGGAAGCCAGATACATTTAACAACTGTTACTAAATTTACTGTAGTAAGAAAGGTCGTAAAATGGGACAAAACTTACTTAAATGTCTTAGCAATAGAAATTTGGGGCTTAATTGTGGTTGTAAGTCGAGAACGACCTTTAAAGTGCTAAATATCCAAGACTTTAGGGCAGGTTAAGGTCATTGCTGACAATACAATTTAGTAGCAGATCATGTGCCCTGCAATCCTGTTTTAATTGCTTTCCATTTGTCTATGGGAGTTGAGCCTTACTGACCAATTTAGCATTAAACTGTCTTAAGCCAATGGATTAGTTTAGATGGTAGTTCATGTATTAGTCTGGTAATTGAACAATAGTTCATGAATTAGACTATTTAAGTCACATCAAAAGTTATTTAAGTCACTGATCAGCATGTTGAAAATGGACTCAGCTGAAGTATGGCTGTGTACTTCTAGGGAAGAAACATTGCTTGTCATTCTTCACGGATGAAAACTAGAGGTTTTCAAAGAGAAAGTGGGTAGTTACTACTGTTGTTAGTTGCAAAGTCATGTCCATCGTGACCTCATGGACAACATTCCTCCAGGCCTTGTCCTCTATCATCCTCCAGTGTCTCTTTAAGCTCACACCTACTGCTGCAGTGATTATCCAACCACCTCATTCTCTGTCGTCCCCTTCTTTTGCCCTCAACCTTTCCCAGCATTAGGCTTTTCTCCAGTGAGTCACTTCTATAGAGTAATGGAATTCCAATTTTGAGCAAGAGGTTTGGATGAGATGATTACAAGGTTTTCTCTGTCTTGTAGTCTATATTAAGAAGATTGATATTGTCAGTCTGATGATTCTAACTTGGAAAAGCAAAAAAATATTTTGAAATGAAATATTTTTGAAAGTTTGGCTGAAATTAGTGTTCAGATTGAGCTTTATATTATGTAATTGCTGTTACAAAACCTTTGAGGGTGCAAACAAGTTTTGGAATATCGTACAAAAATTGTAAGTAGCTTGGTATGGAAAAATTCCTTGCGTCTTTTCACCAGGCTATTTTTGGATGATTCTTATATTACGTTTATATATCATCTTCACATATAAGCCATGAGAAAATCTTTGACTGCTTAAAGACTGCCCTGAAAGGTCTGATTAAGCATAAACCATAAATTTCTTCTTTTTAAAAAAAATGGCAGTAGAAATTGATAAAATCATTACAGGCCTGCTAACTATAAAAGCCTTTCTTATCTGAGTATATGTTGTACAGCTGGACATATAAATGACCACTACAGAGTGGTAGCTCCAGATAAAAGCTCTCAATATTATAATCATTGGGAAAGGGCACATGGGAATTGTCTGCCTTCAAATCAGCCTGAAAAATGGAGCTGAAGATTCAAAGATGCTATTTCCAATGAAAAAAATCCATTGCTCATTACACTAAATAGACTGTTTACATTGCTTTCAGAGATCTTTATAAAGGCTATTAGGCTGTCTATAGCCATGGAGACTCATACTTATCCTTTAAAGTTATTAATCTTTGCCACTGGGAGTGCATGAGGGATATGCAAAATGCTAAATTTTGTGGTCATGCCTGAAAGCATGCAACCTTATTCACACTAATTTAAACAAAGGTTAAGCTGAGCATTTCTTACCTTCTCATGCTTTCTCTTGAAGCATGAGAAGTATCTAGAGTGGAAATCATGTTCATCTATTAGATATCCAGATTGTAATGGTTCTCAAAGTGTAAGGAGGCTTTTCCAATGGAAACATTCAAATCACATTTATGTTGGAATTTTAAGGCACTTCTGAGTTGAAAGGATTAGTTGGTGACATCACCATTGTCCAGGCAATGTCCAGTTGAAGGCTCTTTTCATGTTCCAAACAGGAGTGGAGTAAATAACAGCAACTCACCCCTCCCATGGCAACACTCAGGTCTCGATCACTGGTTTGCTGCTTGTGAACCCAGTGTCCTAATCAGTCTTAGCAATAGAAATTTGGGGCTTAATTGTGGTTGTAAGTCGAGAACGACCTTTAAAGTGCTAAATATCCAAGACTTTAGGGCAGGTTAAGGTCATTGCTGACAATACAATTTAGTAGCAGATCATGTGCCCTGCAATCCTGTTTTAATTGCTTTCCATTTGTCTATGGGAGTTGAGCCTTACTGACCAATTTAGCATTAAACTGTCTTAAGCCAATGGATTAGTTTAGATGGTAGTTCATGTATTAGTCTGGTAATTGAACAATAGTTCATGAATTAGACTATTTAAGTCACATCAAAAGTTATTTAAGTCACTGATCAGCATGTTGAAAATGGACTCAGCTGAAGTATGGCTGTGTACTTCTAGGGAAGAAACATTGCTTGTCATTCTTCACGGATGAAAACTAGAGGTTTTCAAAGAGAAAGTGGGTAGTTACTACTGTTGTTAGTTGCAAAGTCATGTCCATCGTGACCTCATGGACAACATTCCTCCAGGCCTTGTCCTCTATCATCCTCCAGTGTCTCTTTAAGCTCACACCTACTGCTGCAGTGATTATCCAACCACCTCATTCTCTGTCGTCCCCTTCTTTTGCCCTCAACCTTTCCCAGCATTAGGCTTTTCTCCAGTGAGTCACTTCTATAGAGTAATGGAATTCCAATTTTGAGCAAGAGGTTTGGATGAGATGATTACAAGGTTTTCTCTGTCTTGTAGTCTATATTAAGAAGATTGATATTGTCAGTCTGATGATTCTAACTTGGAAAAGCAAAAAAAAATATTTTGAAATGAAATATTTTTGAAAGTTTGGGCTGAAATTAGTGTTCAGATTGAGCTTTATATTATGTAATTGCTGTTACAAAACCTTTGAGGGTGCAAACAAGTTTTGGAATATCGTACAAAAATTGTAAGTAGCTTGGTATGGAAAAATTCCTTGCGTCTTTTCACCAGGCTATTTTTGGATGATTCTTATATTACGTTTATATATCATCTTCACATATAAGCCATGAGAAAATCTTTGACTGCTTAAAGACTGCCCTGAAAGGTCTGATTAAGCATAAACCATAAATTTCTTCTTTTTTAAAAAAATGGCAGTAGAAATTGATAAAATCATTACAGGCCTGCTAACTATAAAAGCCTTTCTTATCTGAGTATATGTTGTACAGCTGGACATATAAATGACCACTACAGAGTGGTAGCTCCAGATAAAAGCTCTCAATATTATAATCATTGGGAAAGGGCACATGGGAATTGTCTGCCTTCAAATCAGCCTGAAAAATGGAGCTGAAGATTCAAAGATGCTATTTCCAATGAAAAAAATCCATTGCTCATTACACTAAATAGACTGTTTACATTGCTTTCAGAGATCTTTATAAAGGCTATTAGGCTGTCTATACCCATGGAGACTCATACTTATCCTTTAAAGTTATTAATCTTTGCCACTGGGAGTGCATGAGGGATATGCAAAATGCTAAATTTTGTGGTCATGCCTGAAAGCATGCAACCTTATTCACACTAATTTAAACAAAGGTTAAGCTGAGCATTTCTTACCTTCTCATGCTTTCTCTTGAAGCATGAGAAGTATCTAGAGTGGAAATCATGTTCATCTATTAGATATCCAGATTGTAATGGTTCTCAAAGTGTAAGGAGGCTTTTCCAATGGAAACATTCAAATCACATTTATGTTGGAATTTTAAGGCACTTCTGAGTTGAAAGGATTAGTTGGTGACATCACCATTGTCCAGGCAATGTCCAGTTGAAGGCTCTTTTCATGTTCCAAACAGGAGTGGAGTAAATAACAGCAACTCACCCCTCCCATGGCAACACTCAGGTCTCGATCACTGGTTTGCTGCTTGTGAACCCAGTGTCCTAATCAGGCAAGCTATCATGCTCCTTAAAAGTCCCTTTGAAAGAATGTGATGTGAGCATATACACTCTTCAGTGCCTATAGAAGTTTTGAGTTACAGATCCAAAGCCAAGTCATCAAATTGGCCTTCATAAAATTATCACTATTATTTCCATTTTGATAGAACAGGAAATTATAAACCTATTAATAATCACCAAATTTATTGAATATATTTAAATAATTTTTACATTTCATTAGATTAAATTTAGGGACAGATGTTCATACCAACAGGTTTCATGGTATTATGAATCATGCTTTATCAAAAGTTGCAGGGAAATTATAAAAGCACATTTCTCCGAAAGCTGTTACATTTTTTTGGTTTTTATATTGAGATGTTAGAAGCACATAAATAAAAAAAAATAAGAGAGAACTTATGTAACATTGAGGACAAACTTTTAAGGGACTTATAATAAGAAGCTATAATCCTGGCAAGAATTAAAATGGAATATAAAACCAATAAACCAACATTCATTGTTGGTCCAGCAACTAAACAATGCAAGTCAGAATTTCTGGCATCTTGCCAGCTATGAAGGGCAAGTATGAGAATGTCATTGCCTAATTGGAAGTAGTGCCAGAGTACTTGCTAAAGAAGAGCTTGGACTTCCAACAGGACTCCCACACTGCCTTTTTAAGGATTGAGGTAGAATTTCCTTCCATTGCTGTTGTGCTACATAAGAAACTAAAAAGCTTTCAAATTTTCTGTCTTGCCAAGCTTTGTTTTCTCCATCACAAAGATGGGAATCAATCATTAAAATTTGTCACCTATTTTCTAAATGTATTCCCTACCCCTCTTGGGAGAACTTATGTTTTGAAATATAGAAAATAATAGAGATTGACTTTTTGAAGGGATGCAAATAAAGATGGTATTGCAGTACAATAATCTATTTTTTAAAATTTTGGTATTATTATAATAGCCAACATCCATTTATCTTGAAAATATCAGCAGGGAGAGATAAAAAAGGAATAGGTTAGAATCTTGTAATATAAACTTTAGGCAATTAAAGCCAAAGTGGATGAAAGGAACTTGAAATACAAGTGATTTAAACAAATGAAAGTGTCTTTTAGAGGTGTGTCCCATTTCTTTATGTATAGGGTTGTCTTTCTATAACAGAAGATATGCCATTTACTGTATGAATCACCATCAACCTTTTGTAAAACATATGGAAAGACAATGCCTGACAGTTTTCAAAGTCACAGGAGAAGATTATAACTCCATACCTCTCATTAAGCTGAGTGGCTGATTTAAAAATTGGAACTATTATCCTTTCCTCATGGAACATGCAAAATTAGATTATTCTTTCTATTATTAGATGAAAGCAGACAGGGAGTTGGATTGCCAACACTGCTGTAGAGAAGATACAAGATAGACTACAACCTACTTCTTAGTAAGCTAGAAAAAAGTGGAATAGATAGCACCACTAGTAGATGGACTGGCAACTGGCTGGCAAACCACACTCAATGAGTAGTCCTTAATGGGTCTAAGTCTACATGGAGGGAAGTAAGCAGTGGGGTGCCACAAGGGTCAGTCTTAGGGGAGGAAGAAGGTGGAGCCTCCTCGCTGACAGACCGTAGATCGCGACTCTCTGCGGCTATGGTCTGTGCTCTTTCGTTGAGAGCCCCGATCATTATGATTAGCAGCTGAAGCTGCCTTGTGGGGGCAGCAGAGTAACGAAAAGCTGCAAGCTAGGTTGAGGGGAGCTGCATCTCCCCCCCAGGCTTGGTCTTTTTTCCCCCCGAAGACGATTGTAGCAGTGGTTTAAAATGGCCACCCCGAAGAGGAGGACTCAGCTGGATTAAGATTTGTGCAGGAGGGAAGAAAGAGGTGGATAACATCTGAACCAGGACAACTGGGCAATACAACTAAACAAAAGTACCCCGGGATTAAAGTAACATGGAATTTTTAAGAAAAGAAAAGTGAGCGGCGAAATTACAAAGGGACAGGGGAAAAAAAAGAAAATATTTTTGACAGCTAAGCGGGGCTTTGAACTGGGAAAGGAAGAAGCTGGAACTAAAGATTTAACTAAATTGGACTAAAATGTTTTGGGAATAAACAGGCATAAAATAAAGCTGGACTTAAGATTGTCAAAAAATAATAATAATAATAATAAAGTTTACAAATTGGAGACTGGACTGTGCTGGAATATTGAGGTTCAAAAAACCCTAAATAAAAAATAGGGGGAAAAGGTGAAGACTTTGTATCATGGAGAGTGCCACCTTTTGACAAAAGGGGAAAGCATCCTGTTTCTGAATGAACTTGTATGGATATAACATTAAAGAAATATTGAAACAAAGTAAGAATCTTAGAAAGTGAAAGCAGAACCAGAATAAAGAAAAAAGCAAGGAAAGACTGCCTGTGGGATTGATTGATGTTTTTGGTATAGACCCTGGGCTGGAATAACTGAGACTTTCAAGAAGAGATTGGACTGTCATTTGTCAGAAATGGTGTAGGGTCTCCCACTTGGGTGTGGGGTTGACCTACAAGGTCTCTTCCAACTCTGATTATATGTTATTTGTTATATGATTGTTTCTTGATAAGCTTTAAAATATATGTCTTGAATATGTAAAGAATGACTTCCAATGAAGTGCAGAATAACTTGTTCTTGAAGGGAGGTCACTGGCTGTCCATTAGTGTGCCTGCCAAATGTTATTTCTCAGCAAGTTTTATTTATTACTGACTATGCTTTTTGTGTGTTTCTATTACAAAAATATGCTGATTGCCTGAAAATTTATCATCCTTCCCATTTTTGTTATTTGCATCTGGATCGAGCCTGAGTGTGTATATGTGAATAAGACAGAGACAGATAGATACTATATTACTGTATATGACAGAATTAACAGACTTAATAAGCTGCGGAGTAATGGATTTTTGAGATAACATGAAACTTGACGAAACAGCAAAGTTGAAAACCTGAATTTTGAATTATTTTTGTTAGAATACTATCACATTAATTTCTTATATGCCTGACAAAAGTCCTCTAGGCTGTTCTCGAGGCAGCAATAACTTTTTATTTATTTATTTTAAATTATTAATTTAGAACAGTCCAAAAGACTGAGTCCATAGTAGACTTGCTGGAGAAAAACAGTCTCAGAGGAGCTGTGCAGCAGCTCTGGCCACAATACATGCATTTCAAGCAGCCTTCCCCGATCTGGAGTAGCTAAAGGATTATGGAAATTGAAGTCTAGTGCATCTGAAAGGCTACAATGGAGAGGGATGCTATAAAATATCTCAAATTTCAAAACTGGGAAACATTACACATGGCTGAATTATTGATTTAGGATAATTTTTCAATGCAGATTAAATAATAATAATGAACTATTCAATGCTGAATGTCGTGGATGATTTTTCTATGTATACTTTTATTGAGTTGCTATGCCTTTATTGAATCACATTACTTGCCTGAAATTTTAGCATATATAGGTTTATGCTGCACATGGTTCTTTTACCTTATAGTCTTTTAAACTAATAAACAAAATGTCCTTCTACCTGGGGGACTATATTATTGCTTTATTTCCAGATTCTTTGAGAGACATTTTGAAAAGTTGTTCTCTTTAATGCTGGCAATGAAATATACTCCCCAAAGTTCCTTAATAAAGAATGTGCAGGCAGCATAAAACCATTTACTGAACAATTATAGCTTTTAAATTAATAAACAAAATGTCCTTCTACCTGGGGGACTATATTATTGCTTTAGTTCTTAAATTTAATAGAACTGTATTTCTCATTTCTCTGTACTCCACCAGGAATCAAATATATTTGTAGGTTACAAAAATTAATCAGATAAACAGCTAGAATTTCAGCCATTTTCTATCTCCACTTAATATCACTTGAAGTAACTTAATTCATTGTTTTTATTTAATGCTTCATGAGGTTAATATTTTTGTTGATTTGCATTTCTATGTGACAATCTTATCCTATTTTTTTAAAATATATTTTTATTAAGTTTCTTTTGTTACATCGTAAAACATCATGATATCAACAACGTTCTTGGCATCTATACAGGTTTTTGGTTTAAATATCATAATACATTATATTACATTTTTCTACTACTAAATAATAGCTTTAACTATAATTACTTTTCTTATATCTTTATATAATTTACAAAATTTTGTTTTACTTTCTTAAGGATTGGTTCAATTAAAATTTTGGTCTCACTTCTTAGTTCTGTTTGTTAGCCATTTATATCAATTATTCCAAATTGAAAGGAATTCAGAGTCATCTTTTTCTTTCAATTTCACTGTTGACATATTCATCTCAGCACTTTCTGTTACTTTGTGTGTTATTAGTTCTTCATTAGGGGTATTTGGTGTTTTCCATACCTGTGCAAAGGCTATTCTGGCAGCTGCTGTAATATGTAACTGTAAGTATTTTACTTCTTTCGGTTATCTTTCTTTGATTATTCCCAAAAGGAAGGTTTCTGGTCTGAACTCAATCTGGTACCCAGTGACCAATTTTTGTAACCAATTTTTAATTTTTAATTTGAATCCAGTAAGTCCTGGCCTTGGGGCATAACCACCACATGTGATAAAATGTACCATCAGCTTTTTTACATTTCCAACATTTGGGACTCATGTTGGGATAGTGTTCTGTATTGCCACATTAGCATTCTTGTAACCCCTCGTCCTGATTGGCCAGGGTGCACGGCGCTCAGATTGGCTGAGTGAGCCACAGCGATTGGCTCGCTGCGAATGGCCCGCAATTGGTGGAAACCGATCGTGGAGGATTCAAAGCGGTGTCATTGGCCGCGGCTGGCCAGGCAACTTCAATATAAGCCGCCACCGATCCGAGGGAGAGCTGAGCCGATCTTAGAACTAAATAAAGAGCTTAAAAGAGTCACTGAGTCTCGCGTCTCCTTTTCTGGCGATCGGCGAACTTGACAGATAGATTTTTGCCAATCTCGTTGGAACTAAACACCATCTATAAAACATTTTATACATATTTTCTTTGTATGCTGCAGATACTGTTAATTTATAATTTATGTTCCATATTTTCTCCCATTCCTCTAATTCTATAGTGTTTCCAAAATTCTATGCCCATGCAATCATTGTGCTTTTGGCTATTTCCTCTTCCATTTTGAAATCTAATAAATATTTGTATAGTTTAGTTATTAGTTTTTGTTCTGGTCCCATTAATATTTTATCTAACCGGTTCTGCCCTTTGTCAAATCCAAAATCTTTTAAATCTTTTTAATATTTATTTTGAATTTGCAAATATGGCCACCAGTCGATTATGATTCCATTTTCCTTCAGTACTTGGTTTGATTTTAATTTCCCTTGACTATCTAATAATTCTTCATATCTTACCATTTTCCGTAGGTCTAATCTATTTCGATGGATTATAGCTTCCATGGTTGACAGCCATCATGGGATTTCCATATAGTGTGTGCCTTTGATTTTTTTTCCCAAGTTGTAATCAATGAATCTCTTATTAAATGTTGATTGAAATAAGTATGTACATTACTGTTATTATCCCACAAAAATGCATGCCAATCTTTTTATGTATATAAAATGGAAGAGGATTTTATGTTTTTATGTTTTTGTATGTTTATGTTTGTGTTTAAAAATAAAAAACTTTATTTAAAAAAAATGCATGCCAACCTATTAGGATGTCATGTCCTTCTAATGTTAAGATTCTCTTGTCTCTTAATTTAACCCAATCCTTAATCCTACTCAGCACTACTGCCTGGTAATAAAGCTCCCATTCTGGTAGTCCAAAATCGCCTCTGCTCCTATCATCTTGTAATAATTTCATTTTGATACGTGGCCGCTTGCCTAACCAGATAAACTTGTCATTTTATTTAGTTTAGTTTTTATTTAGTTTATTTTATTTAGTTCTATAAAGAAAGATTTCCCTAATTTAATTGGGATCATTTTGAATAGATATATTAGTTTTGGTAGAGTATTCGTTTTCAGCATTGCTATTCTTCCTAATATAGACAGTTTCAATTTGGCCCATAATTCCAATTCTTTTCTGATTTGCTTAAGCAGATTAACATAATTGTCCTCTTTTAATGATGAGCATCTGGGTGATATCCAAATTCCCAGGTATTTCACCTTTTTTACTATTTGCAGTCCCATTGTATTTTCCAATTCTACTTTCTGTTTTGTTGTACAGTTTTTGACTATCATTTTAGTTTTAGTTTTATTTCTTTTAAGTCCTGCCACTTCCCCAAATTTTTCTATTTGTTGCAACAATATTGGTCCCAAATTCATTGGATCTTCCATTATAAATATCAAATCATCAGCAAGTGCCTGAACTTTATATTCCTCATTTCTAATTTTAATTCCACGAATCTCTGGATTCTGTCTGGTTGCCGCAAGCAACATTTCTAAAGACAAGATAAATAACAGAGGCGATAATGGACACCCTTGTCTCACTCCTTTTGCAATTTCAAAATCTTTAGTGCAATCTCCATTTAATAATACACTTGCTTTTTGATTTGAGTATATTTCTTGTAATGTTTTTTCTATATTAGTACCAAAATTCAACTTTTTATTTGATATAACATGAATTTCTAATTAAGATTATTGAATCCTTTTTGCGCATCTAAGAAAATTAAGGCTGCCTGTTTTTCTGGGTGAGCTTCATAGTATTCAATCAAATTTAGTACTGTCCTAATATTGTTTTTGATGTGTCTATTTGGCAGGAAACCATTCTGGTCTGTATGTATAAGTTCACTCAAAATTAGTTTCATTCTTTCTGTCAATATTGTCATAAATATCTTATAATCTGTATTTAGCAACGAGATTGGCCTATAGTTCACAATTAGTTGTTGATCAGTGCCATCTTTTGCAATTAAGGAGATGTATGCCTTGGACCAGGATCTTGGTAGCCTAGCTTGCATTAATGCCTCATTATATCGTTCCAATAATATTGGTTCAAACATTTCAGATAAATTTTTATATAGTTCGCCTGGTAGACCATCAGACCTGTGTTTTATTATTTTTTTGTTTTTGTATCGCTTTTTGTAACTCTGTAATTTCTTTATTAAGTATTTCTCTGTTTTCTTCTGAGATTGGGCTCAGACTGTTTCTCTCCAAGTAATATCTGGTGTTTTCTTCCATAACTTCTTCTTGCTTATAAAGCTTGCCAAAATACCTTTATGCAATTCTCTTTTTCTCCTCCATTCAATAATACACTGTCCCTTCCTCATCCTTAAGTTGCTGAATTAATCTTTTCTCTTTCTCTATTTTTAATTTATGGGACAACTACCTTCCTGGTTTATTTGCTGATTCAAAGAATTGAAATTATTCTTATACAGCTATTTAATATTACTATATTATGGTATATCAACTATATTCTTTATCTTTAACTGTAAAGTTCAATTTCCTTTAAACAGTTCTATATTCCACTTCTTGTATATATAACCTTACTTATTTCAATAGTTGTTACTAATCAATCAATCAAGAATCATCAAAATAGTATTTCAACAGTCTTCACACTTTCATGTCATTTAAACTTTTAAATTCTTAATAAATTCAATCAAACCTTAATCAGAATGTTATTTCATGAATTATTGTTGAGGTAATTCCCTGTTAGGAGAATGAGTACACACAGGGAGACATAGTGAGAGTGATGTTGAATAACACACAACCAGCACACAGATACACTGAATAGTAAAATGTAGGTTTTACTTCCAGTAAACAGTTAAGCAAAGTCCAACAAACAGTCCAAGTCATACACAGTTAAAGTAGTCAGTTTTCAGTCCAGGGATAATCCAAATAACAAAATCCAGTATCACACACAGTTCAGTAACAGACTTACAGCAATCCAAGAAGAACAATGATCAACAGTCAATAAGGAAAATTCAGGAACCAAGAACATCAACGATCAGAACATCTAGCAACTAACAACAACAGAACTAAAAACCCAGGTTTCTGGTTCCATCTTATGGCCATTTGAGGAACCACACCCAATTACAATTTTAGCATCCCTTAAAGAGACAGTATTAAATGTCTATCCTGGTTTATATATTTCCAACCCAACTGTTAGGTGACTAGCAATTCCTATCAATTATATTCTGTAAAAAGAAGTCCAATAATGTTCAATCACTTTCCTTTCCCTGTTTGTTCACGTTTTGTTTAGTCGCAGCCTGTTACATCAGCTTCTCTTCTCTCTGTATAATCTCAAAATGTCACTTCTGTTCTTGGGTTCACTCCTGTCTCTTACTTTTTTCCACTAATTCTTCTTCTTTTACAAGTCACAGATCCATCAGTTTAAACTCCAAATTCCTAAATAATCAATCTAAATCAACTCCAAATTTATCAGAACAAGTCCAAAACCCCAGTCAAACTTTAATCAACTAAATCGGCTTCGATCTCTGTCTTAAGAGTTTCTTGCTTTCACCACTGGATCACTATTTCCATTCAGACTTCCATCTTTTATTTAAGACTCACAGTTCTGCAGTCTCTCTCTGCCTCCTTCACTCCAAGTTCAATCTGTCAATTGATGCCAAAAATGCTGTTCATGCTCTGGTGTCTTCCTCATTGGGCTAAAGCATCACGGCTTTGGTCTGCCATCGAGATGGCTGATCACTCACACATCGGAGCAAATGAGGTATCCCTTGAAGCTGTCAACCACTGCTACTGTCAAACTTCTTCTTGGGCTTCTTCTTCACACCTTCGTCTTCCCCTCCAGGGTCTATGTGCCCCTCACCAGGCCTCCAAACGCGCAGATTGGGTACGAGAGAGCAGAGCATACACTTCTCTCCCCACTCTGCTGCAGCGCTTCTGACAATCTTATCTGATTATTTGTTCTCTGGAACTGGAAATTTAAAGGAGAGACATAACTATATAGATCTAGAAAGAAAAGTTGCCCACTGGTACTAAAATTGGTTTACTTATAACTATAAGCATTACAGCTGACTCCTGATTTCTGAGAGACACTATTAGTTATTTTCCTTTCCTTAGTAGTTTAGAATATCCTTTACTTTTCATTGTTAATAAATCTTGCAAAAATAAGTTGAAAATAAATGACACTTTTCTCTTGAGAAGTTCAGATTAATGTTATGTGTGAATCAGTGGTGGGATTCAAATTTTTTTACTACTGGTTCTGTGGGCATGGCTTGGTGGGGTGTGGGAGGGGAAGGATACAGTAAAATCTCCAGTCAGAGGTAGTATTTGCTGGTTCTCTGAACTATGCAAAATTTCTGCTACCAATTCTCCAGAACTGGTCCGAACCTGCTGAATATGCTATAGAATAAAAAATTTTCTAAGCGTAATTTACTCCCTAAATATATTTTAAACTTGTTAGTAACTTGAAAGATGGTAAATAATCTTTGAGCAGATTAAATGTAACATAGTAAGAACTTTGTTTCTCCCAAGACGGCTGCTGAAAGGTAGGAACTTTTCTTTCTCCAAGTGATGAGCTACTAATTTTTCTGCCAAAGCTGGTTCTTTGACAGTGCTGTTCCCTGGATTTGAACAGAATGATCTAAGACAGCTTTTGGATGGCCTGCCTGTGCAGGTGAGTCTTGAAGTTTTCAGTTCTCACTGGGAGTGGTCGGAAAGTCATGGACATCCATTTTTCCTCTCAGCAGTGCCTGGATTTTAACTTCACTTTTTGGAGCTTTCTTTTTCTTTTTGCTTTTTATCTTTAAAGGTTTCCCTGCTGATTTATTTTAACCTCCTGCTTGACTTTATCTGTTTTTTTCCTTCTCCTTTGATTTATGTTGTTCTGAACAGCTTCTGCTTTTTCATAAGGAAAAAAAACTGGTAAAAAAACTAGAGAAAACATAGCATAGCTGAGCAGTACCAGCATAGCTCAGTGCATTGGTGGGATTCAAAAACTTTTACTACCGGTTCTGTGGGCATAGCTTGGTGTGCGTGGCCATGTGACTGGGTGGGCATAGCATTTTTGCAGCCCCACTCATTTTTGGGGAGCTTCTGAGAAGCCTCGGGGTGTTTTGCTCCTCTAAGGCTCATCTGGGGCTCAGGAAGAAAAGGAACAGAGCATGGGAGGGGCATGCAGCACCTCTCCAAGCTCTGTTTTGGGAGCTTCCTAGTCTCAGAAGAGCCTCGGGGGGGGGGGGAGTTTTTGCTTCCTTAAGGCTCCGCTGGGGCTCTGGAAGGCAAAAAATGGAGGGGGGCTGAGGTCCTCCCTCCATTTTTTTCCTTTCTGGGCCTCAGCAAGAGGCACAGCTGATCTTATCTACAGCGGATTATCAGGAGGGAAAAAAAGAAAAAAATACCTTAGGCAAATGTCAGCAGGTCGGCGGGGTGAGCAAGCATCAGGTGGGAGGGTGACTGGATGGGGGGGGCATGGCCAGCCAGAACATACTACCAGTTCGGCGACCCATGCCAAATTCTTGCTACCGGTTCCCCCGATCCGGTACAACTGGCTGAATAACCCCACTGACTCAGTGGTTTTATGACAGAAGTACAAACTTCTGCACCAGTTAAAACAGGGAAATGATTATAATTGTATTTTGTGGTTCATGCACCAAATGGCCAAATTAGCATTTGAACTGAATTGCCAAGTAATACAGCAGAATCTATCTAGTAAATACATAGCAGTTTGTTATCTTCTTGAAAATTTGTGGTCAATGGGATTAAATGTATTGCATTTTTATTGCATTAATTTTTAATTCTATGGCTTCTACCATGCACAGTTCAGGGTAATTTATAAGATTCTTCCCAGTAAACTATATTAAGTTAAATGTTGGTTGAACTCAAGGTTGTTTAGTGAGGGTTATGGTTGAAATGATAGTTTAACCTTTGTCCCCCTGTTTTTAGACCAACTAGGAGTCTAAAACAAAAGCAAATGATGTGATGTTGTACAATAACTGTGTATATGCATATCCACATATAAACACTGAGTCAGTAACCCATGCAATGTTACCCTTAACATTGTATCACTCATGCAGACTGACTCTTATAAATCCGATTGTAAGAAATGTTGGCTGTATTTCTGATTTAGAGATTACAGTCTTACTTCGGTAAGGCCTGACTTGGACAATCGCTACAAATATTAGCAAATTTTTAGCAATAGCTATGGCTTGTAGAAATTAATTGATATCGCTGTATTGTTTCTGATTTAATTTTTTCTGTATTTAAATGTTCCACCTGTCTTTTATTGGTTTGGGCAATAAATAAATAATCAGAGTCTTAAAAAGAACAAAGTTCGTTTTTTAGAGATAATTTTTAGAGTTTACAAAAAAAGAATTTTAATTATCTCACCTTTTAGTATTTTTATAAATAACTCAAATCAGGAAACATAACTTCTACCCTCAAAACGATTCTATAAAACTTTGCACATCAGAACAAGGACACTTTTTTCCTGAATGCCATCACTCTGCTAAACAACTAATTCCTATAACACTATTAAATTAACTACTAAGATTGTATTACTATTCTTCTTCTCATCCTTACTAGTACTTATCTTTTCCCACTTATGGCTATATACATGTTGCTTGTATCTTTATAACTTATATTGTTTTTATTGGTTTCCAGTGTGATTTGATTGCTTATTAGTATCCTATGACTATCACTAAGTGTTGTATCTTATAATTCTTCACACACACACACACACACACACACACACACACACACACACACACATTACACTGAGAGCATACGCACCAAAGACAAATTCCTTGTGTGTCCAATCAGATTTGGCCAATAAAGAATTCTATTCTATTCTATTCTATTCTATTCTATTCTATTCTATTCTATTCTATTCTATTCTATTCTATTCTATTCTATTCTACTCTACTCTATTCTACTCTATTCTATTCTATTCTATTCTATTCTATTCTATTCTATTCTATATCTAACACTCCTTTCTTCTTTCTCTTCATTTTCTCAAACAATAGTCCTGTGAGATCGATTAGACTGGGAGAGAGTGACTAGTCTAAAAACATCTGCGTATCTTTCTAAGGTGGGACTCCTGGTTTCTAGCCTAACCACAACACCATCAAAATACTTCAAGTGACATATCACTATAGGTTTTGAAGGATATGGCACTTAGAGATATTGCTAAAAAGTGATAATGCTGAAAGTGGTTTGTGACCTTTTCATTTAGCACAGGTAGTTCATCTGCTATATTAGGCACAATTAGTTAAAAGAATTTCATAGCAAGACATATATGCTAATGGGTATGTTATAATACTTTGTCCATCTTTTTCAGCAACTAAAAGATGAGCTACAGCAGTGTACTACAAGATTTGCCTACATTTTATTAATGCTTCTGTGCCTGTCTTTATTAAGAAATCTTACTGAAATTCTGTAGCAGATTTTATCATTATGTTTCTGGCTCAAAGGTGCAGAAAATTATCCTTAAACAGAAAATGACATATACAATTGTATAATAGCTCTTTAACATGAGAATAATAAGAAAGAGTTGGACTTCTAAAAAAGAGCATCAAGTGAATTAGGAACTCTTTGAGCAACGGTTCTCAATCTTTTCTTCACCATGGACCCCCTTTAAATACCTTTTGAAGCCATGGACCATGGTCACGGACCACCAATACTTAACTCAAGATTTAAAGCACCAGACTGTATTAGATATTTTTGACCTCTGTGATGACATTGTGGGCCCCCAGGGGTCCATGGACCACAATTGAGAATCACTGTCTTTTAGGGTTCGTTTTAAAGAATAAATCCTGTCACAGATGGGAAGTGGTAGAAGAACTATCAAAGTGGTAAGAAGGGTGGTGTGAGAGATTTGGGAAATGGAGCAGGCTGAGGAACTGTGAAGCCTAAAGAAGTAAAGATGTAAACATGGAACTGAGTTTTCAGAAATAAACCACTTTATAATCAATTTAGTATATATTTGAACACAGTGGTGAAAAGAACAAGAAGTTTTAAATAAGTATTAAAAATAGCAAGACTGACTTTTCATTAGAAAATAATGTGGAGGAAGAATATAATTAAACCCTCTGAGTTTAGTAATAAGCAATTTTGTGCCTTGTGCATGTTTTAAATGTATATGTGTGAATATCCATTTGAAAAAAAATAGTGAAAAACCATAAAACAATAACAGAAATAAATTTATACTTAAATATATTATTACACATGTTCTGTATAAATGTGCCTGGAGGGAAAACTGAGTTAAGAGATTAGTAATGTTCTAAATAAAGAACAGTGAGAATGATCAACAAAGAAGGGAGAGAGATTCAATTCTTATCTCTTTCTCTGTTCTAGTGACATCTTATGATGGGTAATCTATGAGGTGGTAAAGAGACTGGATCACTGGATTTGGATGTTAAATTTCAATTTCAATAAGTATGGAGATTACCAGGTCCTAAACTTGTTTGCTATTACTGCATATTGAAATCCTTCCTGTTTCTTTCAACTGATCAGTGACGCTCAATATATCCCTTCTGGTCTACTTTATAACCTTAACATAACTTGATACCTCAACTATACCAACAAATGCTCTTTTGTCCTTTGGTTCAGCAATCCAATTCTTGGTTTTCTCCATGGGAGAAAAAAATAAGCCATAAAATCGCACTGAAGGAAAACATCAGTTTTTCACACAGTCACCAATAATCTGAATTGTACATGTCAAGGTAGGAATGAGAGATTATGGTGTAAAATATGGACTTTTGAACTTTTTATTCCTATTAGACTTGTAATAAAATGTTATTGTAATGGCTCAGGGAAAAATTTGTTTTCTGCTAGGTTCAAACAATCTTTTATCCTTTTCCAGGAAGTCCTAAAGACAGGGTTCCTTCCAGTGTTACAACATATGGTATTTAATATTATTTACTGTGAGCATGGGTTACATGAGGCACTTCCTATACTAAAGAATAAACAGACACAAATTAGAAAGAGAGAAGAAAATGTTTCTATATTACATAAGTAGTATTAGCTACACATAGAAATTAAAATATTCCTGGGATTGGGGGTTTGATGACTTAATAAACTTTTTAATGTTGTAATATTTTAATGCTTTAATGAACCCTTGTTTTGGTGACCCACCCGGACTGGATCTGACAACCAAGAAAGTTTCTGGAAACGCATTGCTAATACTTTCAGCTCAGTTTTATTTTCACCACAAGATGGCACTGCAAGTACATGCTCAGCTATGGTTCTAGCTTCCACAAAACAGGACTAGCTATAGACAAAAAAAATCCCACTTACTGGTAAATTCCCTTTTTTAAAAAAAAATGTGTCCTTTTTTCCTTGCTTTTCTTGCCTTTATTAATTTTGGCAGATATGCCATTAAGAGGAAGACAAGAGAAATCAAACCATCTTCTTGAAACATTAATATTTGTGGAATAAACAAGCTATAAGTAACAAGCAGTTTGCACTATGTTTACTGGACAAGTTGGAAGATAAAAATGTTACAGTAAAGCTAAATTTTGATTCTTTTCCTTGTTTTTAATGAGACATTTTAATTCAAGGTTCTTAACTGAACATTTTAATCTCTGTCTTCTGCTGTCAGGCTTGTAGCATTGCCTCAGTTGTTGAGTTTATTCTACTTTCTCAAAGACATAATAGTTACATTCCTATAATTTCAATTTTAATAAATACGTTGTCCTATAGAGTTTGTGCTCAGAACTTTCTATCTGCTGCTAATTTTGCTCCTTGCCAAAAAATATTGAGTAAAATTGAAGAACTGTGTTTCAAAGTTATATGAACAAGCAAATTTAGCTAGAAAGAAAGGAAATAGTTGTAACCATATTCATGATGAGGCCTGAGAACATTTTGGTGGCCAGAGACTGCATTTCTTTCTTTTTAAATTATATTTCAACTTTACTTGTACAATTCAAGGCAGCCTACATAGTATTTCATCTTCAAACCTTGTCTACAACAATCACAATCATCACCCTTACGTAATCAATATGCGATGACCCAGGGTGGGATACAAACAAACACAGTCACAGAAAACAGGTGAAGCCCCTTTTATTCCTTCACTTTGCTTCCAAGCTCTGTATATTCTTGATGGAAGACAAAAAACTCCCACACAAACAGTTACAAGAAGAGGGAAAAAAAGCAACACAAACCAGGCAAGATAAGGGCTGGAGGGCATCCACAGATAACAGAACACACACTGGGAAGGACGCCAAACTCAGAAAGGAACCATAAACTAGAGATATTTCCATGCTTTGTTTCCAGCATTTGCTCGTAAGCAGGTCCGTCCCCTTATTAAGTTGTCACAGCTGCAGCCCATGAAGATCAACACCCTCTCCTCCTGAGTAGACCATGTCTCTCTCTTATCCTTTCTTCCCTGTGTGACCTAGGATGGAGAGGGGATGGGCCTGGGTCCTTCTCTGACTGCTCAGCCTGCCTCTGCCCTTCCCCAGCCTCCTCTACAACCTCCAGAGCCACACTTACACTCCCTGTCGCCTGTTCCTCCCCTCCCT
Source organism: Pseudonaja textilis (assembly GCF_049901715.1). NCBI lineage: Eukaryota > Metazoa > Chordata > Lepidosauria > Squamata > Elapidae > Pseudonaja > Pseudonaja textilis. Next base: position 43,028,827 of record NC_141993.1, read on the forward strand.
CACAGTCAGTCTCCACCAGGGGCATGACACAATAAGTGAGTGACTGACCCAAAGTCAACAGGCAGCTTTGTGCTTAAGGGAAGAGAAAAATTGAAACTTAATATTTGCTCAGAACCACAGTTGTACCAGTTAGGGCTAGAATTTTTCCAGTTTTGAGGAAAGGAATTAAAGAGATTTTCGATGTTTTTTTGTTTTGATTGATTAAATCTAGAGCTTATGCTATAGTCCAATATATAAGGTTGCAAAAGGTACCAACTCCACAGTTTCACAGTTTCACCAATATAAAGAAACAAATATACATGTACACACACTCACACAAATACATACACACACACACACACACACACACACACACAAATTTTCATTTGAATAATTATTGTACTTATACTTGTACAGTGGCAAATGGAGATGAACTAACCCAAAAGAAAATCAAATGTAATTAGTGAGTAATAGTGAAGCATATTTGGATGGTTGAGGACAAAATATCATCCATTTTTCATAATATTTTTCCTAGAATTTCTCCATATTAAGCCTGAGAAAGAGGTAAGACTATATACCGATCACTAAAACATGGAGAATTTCTTGCTTTTGAAAATAATGAAAGTATTTGGAGAAAAAAACATTAAGAATAGAAGAAGCAGTCATGAAATTCAAACTCAACCCTGCCTAAAGCAAGTAAGTTGTCTTTCTCTTTTCTTTTCTTTTCTTTTCTTTTCTTTTCTTTTCTTTTCTCCTTTCCTTTCCTCTCTTTTCCTTTCCTTTCCTTTTTCTGTTCAATGGACTCCATTAACTTTCCAACCCCAATATCTGGGAAAACAACAGGGTTTTAAGGCTTTCTGGAATGTCAGCAAGTGAGGGATATATCTCAAGATCAAAGACACTGAAGATTAGATATAAGAATCTTTACTCAGGATTTAGTAAATACAAGCAGCATCAGCAGAAAAACGTACCGATTTCTGGGAACTGGAGTGGTTATTTTCAGTGGAGAACTTTTGAACAATGATAGTTCTTAAATTGCACCAAATATATCAATCATCAAGAACATTGTTGCTGTGCAAGAACCTTGCATATATCCTCTGTTCTTTTGTACCTTCAGCCCACATGATCTAGGGCTAGCAAAAAGGACAGATCTAGTTTCTCATCTTCTAAGATCAAAATCAGCTTTTATATGGAGCGGAAGCTTGAAGCTTAAAACAAACATCAATGCTACAGCAAACACAATCACAGCATTTGAGATGTATCTTGGATATGGATTAAAGGACTTCAGCTGCCACAGCTATAATTGAATTGGGAATTTATAGAATTTGGTCTAATTATTGATCCAAAATTAATGCTGTGGAAATGAACAAACTCCCCAAATTATGTCTCTTAATTTTAATTCAAAATTTCAATTAAAGACCTCTTGGATTGTACAACTGTCAAATTACATTAGGAGCTGTAGTCTTCTGTCTTATACAATTGGAGAACAAGCTAAAAAGTTTGTTGCACAAAGAACCATGGATATAAGGAACAAAAAAAAATAGAGCCATCCTCAGTAAAACTGGCACATTGTAATGGATGAGCTACAGTATTAGAAAGGCAGACAATGAAGATTTTTCAAATTGTCATATATCCAAACACATCTTAGGGTAACATTTATATCCTGAAGTTCTTAGGGATTTCTAAATATATATTGCATTCAGCTGGTCAAATATGTACAAGATTTGTAAGAGTATCAATTTAACCAAGTTCCTTCCAATGAATACACTTGCATTCATTCCAGAGATAGAAGATAGAATACATATAATATTTTATGTCAAGAAAGAGAGATCTTGGTCCATGTATTAAACAAACTACCTATTGGGACACATACTAAAACAATGTATTTTATATATGGTTGGAATTCAAATCATGGTTCTTTGTTTGAATAAATCAGTTACATTGTATACATGCACCTGATGGAGTAAATTGTATAGGTGATGTAGAAATATTCTTTATTCTTTTTATCTAATCTATTTCTGTTAGGAATGATAGTCACCTAACAGTTGGGTTGGCAATATATAAACCAGAATAGTTATTTAATACTGTTGTATCTTTAAGAGAATGCTGTAACTGTGATTCGCTGAGATTCCTCCAATGGCATAAGATGGAGCCAGAAACCTGGTTTGCTCTCTTCTTGCATTTCCCTATTGCCTTTTGCCTGATTGTTGTTCTGCTGGAATTGCTGTGAGTCTTGCAAACTGTTAGCAAACTCTGTTTACTGAACTTTGTTTATGATACTGTACTTCATTTTTGGATTATCCCTGGACTGATTGTATTGAATACTACCTGCTTTAACCATGTATGATTTGGACTGTTTGTTGGACTTTGTTTACCCATTTACTGGAAGTAAAACCTACATTTTACTAATCAGTGTATCTGTATGCTGGTTGTGTGTTATTTAACACCACTCTCACTACGTTTCCCTGAGTGCACTCATTCTCCTAACAGGGAATACCTCAACAATTTCCTTTATTCCATAGGTTTTAGTAATGTTCTGCATTTATATTCTGTATTTTGATAAGGCCTATTTTGAACAAAGTACAAAAGTTCAATTGTTAATCTCTCATAACTCTAGTTTCTTGATCATTTCAGCCATAAGTGCCTGATTGCTAGTCTCACCTTGTGGCTGCTATTTGCCCAGGGCATTATAAGCAACTTCTTCCATCTCTGACTCTGGCCATCTCAGGGAGTCTGGTTCCTGAAGACAGATACTATGGCAGCAAAGATCGCTTTCTAGTTTCCATTAAATGACAGTCCATGATTTAGAATCTTCACCTTTGATTTGTAACTTTAAAAAGAATCCTGTTCTGATTGAGTCTCTTGACTTTGATATCTGGGCTACCTATGATAGTAAAAATGATAGTAAGAAACAATGACACCTCTTTAAGCAAGTAACACCAGGAAGAATCCTAACAATAGTTGAAAATGTTTGAGTGTTGTATAGTTCTGTTTGGGGATGTTGTGCTGTGAAATTCCAGATGTCCACGATATTTTTATTTGGATTTTTAAAAATGATTCATGACTTTTAATGTGTAAGCTGCTCAGGGTCATGTTGCCTCTAAGGTCTATTAAAATGAATAATAAACAAACAAATAAGACTTGTCTCCAGTTGCTAAACAGATGCAGACATTTATATTAAAAAAAATATTTCTGGAAGTCATTAACTTAATATGTCATGTTGGTCACTATAATCTTTTTTAGGTGGCAAACCAAGTTCATGGAAAATATTTATATTCAGATGCACTGTACAGCCAAGACATCTATTGCTGGTGATAAATAGCCGGCCAAGAATACTGTCGCATACTAATTGGGTTGGTCTTTGCAGTAAACTAGTTTGATTGTGATGGAGTTCTTATGTTGAATGGAAACAAAGGACAATTTCTCATTAATGACAATATCATAAAGATGGTATAGATCCCATAGATACTGATAACTTGATAATGCATGGTAGGTACACAGTAGAACTTTGCTCATCATTTGAAAGAGATACTTCAAATATGCAAGAATATGTATGAAGCACCTCAGTTCAAATAATTGAAACAGCTACATTTTGAGCTTCCAGTTTGAAGGGCTTTGGCAACAGACAGAAATCCACGATCATGTGTGGTTTCTGTCTGGGCTCGCCACTGGAGCGCCCCGAGCTGGCTGGTTTTGGGGCTAAGCCACCCCGTAGAGGTGGTGAAGAGGGGGGAGACCTCCAGCAGGGTCGAGGAGAGCCATATCTCTCTTCCTTAGCTGGCCATTACTCCCTTTCCCGAAGGTGGTTGCAGCGGTGGTCAGAAATGGCCACCACAAAAAAGAACTCGACCGGAAAAGAATGTGCAGGAAGAAGATAAGAAGTGAAAGTTTTGGCTGACCGGGTTAAATTGTAAAAGCAACAACTAAGGTACCCTGGAATTTAAACTTACAAAAAATAACATCACTCCCAAAGAAGAGTCGGAAGAAGTGAAGGAAAGTGAAAAGGGAAAGGTTTGGCTTTTTTTCTTCTTCTCACTCCTTCCCTATACTGACAACTAAGAGACTTAAATAAGAGATCGGAAAAATCCGCTTTGACATCAATAGGCAATTAAGCTAAAAATAAAACAAAATGCCAAAGGGATAATAAAGATTTCTGGACATTAAAAACTTTCTTTTTCATAAGCAGGAAGGGAGAAAAAAGAATAAGGGCAGGATCTGGAAAAGGGAGGAGACTGCCTGGAATTAAAAAGAAACTAAAGCAAAACTTCAACAAGACTTCTAAAAGCTACATTTTAACTGAAACTTTGCAACTAAATAGTAACCCCAGGAAGAGAAAGTGAAAAAAAGAGCAAAAAAGAAACAGCTTGCATGTATTTGGATTATTTGGTGATCTTTGGATTTTTGGTTATTATATTTGAATGACTAAAATCAATCGGGTGGTTGTTTAAAAATTTATACAATGGCATCACTTCTGGATGAACTGAAAATGGAGCTTAAAAAGTACAAAGAAGATGCATAAGAAGGGAAGGGTTCTTTTGGGTTTGTTTTTCAATTCTTAGAAATGGAGATTTGGAACTATGAGAAACAACAAGAAAAGACTGCAAAACAAGAAGACTGGGACAAAGAAGAAGCTATCTTTAATGAACAAGTAATTCTATGTGGGGAAGAAAAAGGAAAGTGGGAAAAGAGAATGGAGAATTTAAGACTTAAAAAAACAACCAAAGAAAAGAAAAATAATTCGAAAAATAAGTATAATACTGGAAAGCAACAGAAAAGGGGAATACAGAAGAGAGAAATAGAGGTAGAGAGACAAGGGGGTAAAAAGGGGAGAGAGAAGAAAAGAGGGAAGAAGGAAAGGAAAATAAGTTACAAAGGACCAGAGCAAGATATAGTGAAAAAGGACCTATTTAGAGATAATGGGTGAAAATCTAACTGAAAAAGGGATTCTGTAAAGGTACATAAGATTGTATTGTTATATTAGTAATAGAAATAACTTTAGAAATTTGGAAACAACGTATGATTAAAATGAGGGATAAAATAGTTAGTGTAATTTAGTGAAATGTTTGTGAATAAAGTAAGTGAAATAAAATCAATGAGAAAATTGAATTAGGAAGGAACGGGAACATTTTAATTAGTTATTGCTTTATAAAATATAAGTGAAGAGGGGGTGGAATTAACTATGGAAAGCTTATAATTGTTCCCATAGAAGTATGATATTTAATTGAAAAGTAATGTTAAAGATGTTAAGACTTTAATGAATATTAATATTAATGATAGAATTGAATTGGAATGGAATGTTGTTTTAATTATATACATTTATAAAAAAAAATTCTTTTTTAAAGAATACAGTGTGTGTTTTAAGAATGTACCAAGCAGAATCCGAATGGAAGTTATGTATTATATTGAATGTTACAACTTCAGGGAAAAGATATAAAGGCGTCATACTCCAATCAGTAACTACAGGAGAAATTTTATTTAATGAGAAAAGATAATAGATAATTGAAACAGTACAGACAAAAAATATAAATACAATGATTTGAATTGAGATGAGATAATTAAAATAAAATTGAGAAAATTAAAAGAGGGGAGAAGCTATGCAGAAAATGTAAAATAGTAATAAGATATGGAATAGAATATAAAAATGAGCATGAACCTGAATTTGTGTCTGTACGAAGAAATGTAACCCAGGATTATGCTGCTTTCAAAAAAGATGTTTTATTTGTTTTTTTTTTCTCTTTGTGAAAACTCAAATAAAATTTACAAAAAAAAAAAAGAAACAGCTACATCTTTTTCCAGGTTTTACCTGTGCTTCATAACAAAGGACTAGTTGCTGTCTATGTGCTTTTGTAAGTAGTGACATTTTTCTTTTGAATTATTTATACAATTCCACTATCATGCCAATTATTTTTCTCTTATTCTTCATTCTCTGCCTTCAGTTTTTCATTGGTTTCATTTTGGTTTTTAATTTATTTCTTGACCTTATTGATTGATTGCTATGAATTACTCTTTGAGATGGTTTATTGGCTTATCCTAAGGCTCCTGGTTGCTAGCTCAAGTGAGATTGCTGCCCACAGTCCAGTCATAACTAATGCTGTGCTATGTGCTCTTGTAAAGCTGCTCTATCCCTGTTCTTATAAAGCTGGAGCACCAAAATGAGAAATATGTTACCTCTAAGGAATAAACTGATGTGTTAGTGGGGTGGATTGAATGATAAGCAACCCTGTTCAAATTTGATTAAATCAAGACTAACATCATTATGTTTCCTAAAACTACTGTCATGGTTATAAAATGTATTTTTGCATTTTTTTTAACTGGAAAATATTGCTCAAGTATAAATAGAATGTCATGTATAAAGAAAGGTTGTGTTTGCTTTTATTGCGGCTGTGAAACTGCTAGCTTTGAAATATGGCCTAGACACAGAGAAAACACTTCTGGAATACACTTTTGCCAGAACTGAAAGCTAATTCTTTTTGTGCAAAGATTACAAAAGACCAGATAATGAAACACCTTGAGACAAACCATTTAATTAATATATTAAGATACATTTTTTCACAGCCTGTGATCTCTGTTAAGTCTGTCACTTTCTATTTTATCTGATCATGTATAAAATAGATGTTAGATTAAATAGATAAAGGTATATATTAAATGATATTGATTATTTCCAAGTAGTTTGGCATTCCTTTATCTGACAAATTATAGAAAGTCCAGCAATTAACTGAAGTAGATTGAAGAAAAATGGAAAAACTAGTATGATTGTATTCATTAATTCACTGATTTAACTATTTTTTGCTATTAAATTTATGAGACAAAAGTAAAATTATTACATGCAATTGCAGACCAATGCAAATTATTCCCAAACCTGAAATTAGGTATGTACAATTTCAATTTCAGAATAATTCTTTTTCTTCTGCTTCAAGAGTCCAATATAGTCACATAGAAATAATAGAGGAATTGTCTTTTCTAGAATCTTCTATTCTAGATTTGGAATAGAGATGGATTTAGTTGTCTTTTCTAATGATCTGTACTATCAGATGAGATGAGATATAAGAAGAGAAGACAAGAGAAGAGTTTATTGGCCAAGTATGATTAAGATACACAAGGAATTTGTCCCCAATGCAAAAGTTTTCAACATACATGCAAAGCAACAGAGTAATAATAATCATAATAATGATACCAATAAGAGGGAGAAGTAAAGAAGATAATAATAATACTGCAGCCATACAGCATGGGTATAAATATACTTAGACATAAGACAGTACTGTGAAAATTAGCAGAGTGATGGCATGAGGGAAAAAATATTCTTGTGTCTAATTGTCTTGGCATGTAATGTCTTATAGCAGCATTCTGAGGGGAGGAGTTAAAACAGTTTATGTCCAGGATGTGAGAGGTCTGTAGATATTTTCTCAGCCCTCCTTCTGACCCACATAATATACAAGTCTTCTTTGGGCAGCAGGCTGGTTGCAATTGTTTTTTCTGTAGTCCTAACTATCTGTTGGAGTTTGTATATATCCTGTCCAACCAAACGAAAAAGTTACAGAAATATAAATGACAGACTCAATAATTTTTCTGTAAAGCTGTATTGACAGGTCCTGGGGCATGTGAACACTCTTTGTTGTGCCTTTTTAATGATGGTTCTTATGTTAGATGCCCATTTTAAATCCTGGGAGATTATGGAACCTCAAACTTGGAGGATTCTACTGCTGATACTGTGCTGTCAAATACAGTAGGAAGTGGCAGAATAGAAGGACTCTTCCTAAAACCCACTCTCATCTCTACAGTTTTAAACATGCTCAGCTCCAATGGTTCCAGCTGCACCCCAGTTGTTCAACTTCCAATCAATATGCAGACTCATCACTGTCTCAAATGAGACCAATGATTGTTGTATAATCTGCAAACTTCAGTACTTTAACAGAGGGATTCCCAGAGATGCAGTCATTGGTATGGATAGGTGTTTGCAGCATAATAGATCTTCCTGGGTCTGCTTGACTGAGCAAAGCAATTCTTCCCCTTCCATCTGCATTTCCTCTTTAATTCATCACAGCACAATGAGGCAAACTTTATGCATTGCAGAGTTTCTATATTGCCTGGATGGGGAAGCACGTTTTGAAAATGGACTTGGAAAAAACCAGACTATGTTCACAAGGAAAACAGACAATTAAGAGTTAAAGAGGTGATGCAGAGGGAGGGGGAAAGAGCTGCTTTGCCCAGTCCAGTAGATCAGATTTCAAATGGACAGACCAAATGATCCAGCAAGAAAGACTGAAAGTTCTTTCCTTTACCTCCCCCCATATTCTGAGTTCTGGAATTCATCAGAAGGAAAGTGAGGGGTTGTGAACGGTGGAAGAGGGAGACAAAGCAGCCCAGTGCTTTTGAGGACCAATCAGAGCAAGGAAGGGGAGAAGAGATAGGGCGAATGACCAGGTTGAATTCATAACGTTGAAATGGGTAGTGTATGACTCTTTAGAGGTCTGTTGTAACTTTGAACAGTCACTAAATGATTGGTCATATCTTTTTTAAAAAATAAAGTTTTATTGAGTTTTAACAAAACAAATAAAATATCTTATTTGAGTACAGCATCGTTCCGGGTTATCACATTTCCATACAGACACAATTTCATATGCATACTCATCTTAATGTATTCAACTTCATATCTTATTACTCTTTTTCCAACTTCTGACTATTTCTCCCTTTACTTCTCTTAATTTTCTTTTATGGTTATCTCATTTTCTTCTTATTCAATTGTATTTCTTTTACCTAAATTTCTATATCTTTTTATTCATTGTACTTATACTTTCGTCTGTCTTGTTTACAATTTCATATCTTCTCTTCCAACATTCTTAAGAAGCAAAATTCCCCCTATGATTGGCACTCGAACTGAAACACCTTTAAATCTTATTGTTATTATCATATGAAATCTCATTAAACATTAAATTTGTGCATTCTAAAATTATAACATTCAAATTTCTAATATCTATTTTATATCATGTAGATCTCATCATTCAGACTCTGCTTGGTACTTTCCCTTGAAAATGTAAAAAGAAAAATTCTAAAAACATAGCATTCTAGTACTGGTATGAACCTTGTAAATCTTTCACGTTTCTTTTTAACATGTATCAATCTTTGAGAACAATTGAAATGTTTCCTTCCCTTCTTCATTATTACTTAACTGTTAATAAGCATACTATTGGATAGTCATACAGTTTTATCTTATAAATTATTTACTATTAATAAGCAAAATAATTATTCAAATTCATTCTAAAAACTGGGATAAATTTCCCTATAAATCTTTCACATTTCTTTTCAATATTTTATCAATCTTTAGAAATAATTGCAATGTTTCCCTCTCTTCTTTATTATTGCATTAATTATAAATAAACATACCATTACATAACAATACAGTTTTATCTCATAGATTATTTACTTATTTCATTTCTAACTCATTACAGTATTCTGTCACAACACTATCTTTTGTACCTTTGCAGAATCCTTACTTTTAACTTAATTTAACCATTGTTTCTGTTTTTTCTAGCTGAGCAAATACCTTTAATCCTAGTACGTTTCCCCTTTTTCTTTATTTCCTGTTTTTGTCCCTCATAAGTTCTTTCCCTTTCTATCTTTGCCCCCTTTTTCTCAGATATGATTGGTCGTATCTTGAGGATTACTTGCATGCAAATAATTTCAAATATCTCAAAATATAACACATGAAAAATATAGAAAGGCTTTGAAAGAAATTAGGCTGATCACTTTAAAAGAAATGTATATGTTTTCCTTTCAAGATATACTTTTGCAGATGGGATTAATTTATATCTTAAACAAATAGTGCGCTAGTGTTTTATTTTTCTTTGTTTAGTAATCTCCTTATTGAATTTTACTAACAAGTTCAAAAATCAAACAGAACTTCTGTCTTGGAGCAATGGACACTATTTTGCAAGTACTCCATAGAATTAAAGGGCAGCATGATGGCTCAGCAGTTAAGATATTGAATTTGTTGGATGGAAAGCAGACATCTTGGTTTAGGGAACTGTCTATCATGTGATAGAGGAGCACCCATCTTCACCTAACCCCTGCCCACCTGGCTGTTCAAAAGAATGTAAGTATGAGTAGATAAATAGGTACTAGTTTGGTGGGAAGGAAACAACATTCCACAATGTCATGCTGGCCACATGACTGCAACATGCATCTTCAGATAATGACTAGTAGACTCAAATCCACAATGACTAGTAGACTCAAATCCACAGGGATTCCCCTCCATTCCTTCCACAGAACTAAACAGAACAAACAATTCAAGTATACCTTAAAGGACTTTAATATAAATGTGTAGGCTTGCCTTCCTTTTTTGAAAGCACCTTTAAACTTGGATTGTATATGACATATTAACAAGCATTTCTATCATCTCTCTTCCCTTTCCCTCCCTCCCTTCCCCTTCTCTTTCTCTCTCATAAATACACACATGAAAATGTGTGTGTGTGTGTGTGTGTGCGCGCACACGCATGCACGCACACACACACACACACTGTTTCATAGTCAAGGAAATCCCTTTCTATTGTCTTATATTTCTTATATTGTCTTATATTGTCTTATATTTCAGAAGTTCTATAAAGTACTGGTGTTAGATTATTTCTACAAAGATCAGATATTATTGTAAACCATGTATTTGAAATTCTAATGAATATTTTTTTATTCTTTAAACCTTTACTTGGGTAAAATTTGTGTGTGTGTGTGTGTGTGTGTGTGTGTGTGTGTGTGTGTATTTGCTAATAGTTAAGATACTCCAGAAGATATCTGTTTTTTTACCTCAGCTGTTCACCTTAACTGAAGAGCAGCAAATTGAAGAACAAAGGTCAGATGCTAGTTACTATTGATTCTCAAGAATTTAAAAATCTGGCCTGGAGCCTCCACAGACACAGTGACGTCAATAAGTTAGGTCAGCTATGAATGGACAAGGAGGTAGCATACAGAAACCAATTTTTCTCATCTCTGGGAAGCAGTCAAAGGAACAGGTTGTTAAGATGAGGAAATGATGAGTCACAGATAGCAGACTGCATGCTCTAATCTACCAATATCAAGTTCAGAGAGAAAAACTGGTGTTGCTTAACTAATGATCAGATTACAACATCATAGAGAAGTATTATCAAGTATAAATATGCATAATATTGAAAGCACAGATAAGCAAGCCTTCGGCTCCATTATTATTTTTTTTGCTTTTCCTATTCTGTTTAAATATTGCTTTTGCTCTAGTCTCATTTTTAGAAAATGCAAAAGATCCTGAAAAACTGAAGATAATTTATATGTATATCTATTTGCAACCTTGTCTCTTCTTCAGTTTGGGTTTTAGAACTATCCTTTATTGGCATGTGACAATATTCAGTAAGTTTGGTCTTATTGGTTAGTAATTATGAGAGTTAGAAAGCCTGTAATATTTGGAAATTCCTCACCAATTTTATGGAAAATGCTCACTAGAGTATAATATTTACTCATGAAGAAATCTATCTTAAGACAAATGATGAATAAATACAGTTAGTATTTTCTATTCTATAATCCTCAGTTAGTAACATTGGGCAGGCAGTAGTCAATTCAAATCAGACGGGTTTAAGGTTTATTTTTCTGGAAATGATATCATCAGATGAAAGGGAGTTGCGTTCTGTGTAAGCAGACAAGTGACTAAATGTGTTGACAATCACAACACATAGAGCATAGCATATAGAGATCACATCATGTTTATTTAAATTTGAGGTAAGCCAATCAATACCACAATGCTAGAAATCTACACTCCAATTGTAGACTTAAATGATGATGAAATGAGCTTCAATGTGCTCTAAAGCAAATACCAAAAAGGGATCTTTTGTACATTATGGATGATTTTAATTTAAAAGTAGGCCGAGAGAAAGTTGCAAGAAAATAGGTAAATTTGGGATAGGTGAATAGAATGAAGGTAGTGATTGCCTAGTACAATTTTGCCAGGAAAATCATCCCAGCATAATGAATATGTGGTTTATTCAACACAAGTGATGTTTATACCCATGTACGATACCAAATGGACAACACCAAAATCAGATAGACTTTATTTTAGCCAACAATGCTCTATTAAAACACTTCCTGATTGTAGCTCAAGTGGGTTTCTGGTGACACCATCAAAATAGCTGATCAGCATAAGATAGCCAAAGCCAAAGGTAATAAGGACAAAGTTAAAAGGTTGAATGCAATTTTTCCAATGTGAAGCCAGGAAAGACAAAAATAAACAGTGGGAGAAGCAGTTGTCAACATCTGGAAGAAGCTGACAGGAAGGGACATACTAAAGTCATACTTGCCATAGTGAAGATGTAATCCAGCTTTTCAGCATGGCAAGGAAAACTGTTAAAAAGTGCAACAGGAATGTACCGAGTAACCAGCAGAATATCAAGAACAGGAGGAAATAAGCAATCTCTAGCAGTTTGACTTACCATCAAGATGACAATGATGACAGAACAAATAATAAAACATCGAACTAAAACAATGAACCAAACATCTTGAAAGAAGTAGAATGGACCATGGAGAAATTGCCAAATCAGAAAGTCCCAGGTAATAATGTGGAAAACCTGTGGAATTACTAAGACCAGAGGCAGTTAACATCATCACTGACCTATGTTAGAAATGTGATCTATATATCAATAGTCTCATAATTGGAAAAGATCAGTTTTCATCCCATTGGTAAAAAAAGGCAATGCCAGAACAACCAACAGATAGGTGCTGAAATGTATAAATCCGGAAACATCACTAGAAGCCAAAATTACAAGTCTACATCTGATTTACTTTGGCCATGTCATGCATGCAAATTCATTGAAGAAGTCGATTATGTTAGGAATGCTTAGCAGATCAAGAAGAAGGGACAGACAAGGATCTCACCAGCTTGATATCATCAGAGCTAAAAAAACCATTATCCAACAATTGAAAGATGCTGTGCTGGGTTGCATGGACAGCACTTGCCTATAAAGTTACCAAGAGTCAGACACAACTGAATGGTTGAAACTATTTAGTATTCCTCTCTCGCTTTCACTCTGCTTCAAAAACTGATCAAAATTAGAACCTGGTACTTACAGTACATTTTAAAAAAATGTATGCCGTAGTCAAGTGCTCCTTTCAATTTTATCTAACTTTTAAAAAGTCTGGTGTGCTTGCTGATATCCTGAGCTACTGGCCAGACAGACTTCACATCACTGGGGGTTTCTGGAATGATCATATAATAACATATCATGGATTCAGGCACTTTATACATTCAGACTAAGTAAATTGACTGTTTCCTGGATTTGGATTGGGGTCTAGGTGAAGACATCTCTAATTAACCTTTCTCCTTTTCATTGAACTAGTTGTCCCACATTTGGGCCTCACTGTTTCTTTTAGAAAATGATTTTTTTTTTGCTCACAAACTGTGATGGTGATAGTTAGCAATTTTTTGCCTGGAGTGGTTAGATTTTTTTTTCTAATTCACCTTTAAAAAAAATAATAATCACAGATCTGGAATTTCACAATAGAATTCACTCCCAATTCCCATATTTTATAGGTGTGAAAGTAAGCCTGAGACAATAAACTTTGTTAAAAGCTGTGTTGTAAAAAAAATAAAATTATTGCTAAAACATTTTTCCCACATAGCCAATCCTTTAGGATATCACTTTCTTTCACTGATTTTTCCTTTGTGAAAAGGCATGCAAATTATTTTTGGTGAATCTTAAATGATGTTTATAATCCTACACTAGCAAGATTAGACTCTAAGGATAAAGCACATTAGGGCAAAATTTAGTGGCCTACATGTTGCATATTTGAGAAAAATTCTGGCAGCAAATGAACAGCAATTCCGATAATATCTGTGGGAAAATGGCTATTAGGAAATTAGATTTGGCAAGATTTGTGCTTTCCTTAAAGCCCAAAGACAAAGATATGTACAAAACATTATTTTATATATTGTGGGAGTTGTGGGGTAGCAGGCTCTTTGCTTCAGATCTGTAGCAGAGTTTGAAGAATGAGATAATTGGATTTGGACTTGCTTTCCCATAAAAGTTCCTGTGCCCATTGTTTCAAACAGGACTGAAGTGACATTATAGGATTAAAGGCTGTTTATGACTTTCCCTCCTAGACACCAATATAACTGACTTTTTTTCCCCCACCACATCTCTACATCTACATCATGAGCTCTCAGTATCTTCCTCCAGTTGCTTGGCTGACAAGCATAGCTCATTCACCGATGTCTCTCAGCAGCTACAAAGTAAGACCAAGTAGGGTGCCATGTAATATATTTCTAGTAAAAACAATATACACATTTTGCAAATTCTGTGGAAGTGGGATGTTATTTTAGAAACATTTAATTTTAGCACCGCGGATAATATATATTTTTAACATTTTAATGATCAAACACCTGCAATTATTCATACTCTGCAAGCAGATTTACAATAAGGATTTACGATTGGCAAGAATAAGTATTTAAGAGTGCTTTTGTTTCTTTTGTGGGGAAAGGATTTCTATGGATAAAACTTTTGTAACTCTGTCCTCCTCCTGTTAAATCCTATCAGATGAGAAAGCCTAGACAAGTTCCTGGAATTTACTTGGCAGGGTTTTTTTCTGGAATGGTTTTCCATTATGTCCTTCCTAGGTCTGAAACTGGCCCAAGGTTATACAGATTACTTTGTGTCTAAGGTGGGACTACAACTCACAGTTTCCCAGTTTCTAGCCTGGTGCCTTAACCACTACAGCAAACTGGCTCCCAGTGTTACTTTAAGATATGCTATGTTTTTCATCCCAATATCAGAGAAAATATTTGGTTCCCAATTTAATTTGAGTTTATTTATCTATTTTAATCAATTAATAGAAAACCACAGAAATAATCTCTTGCATTCTAGTCTCACTGTATGGTCATAGGACATAGTGGTTGATTGATGTTTGCATCTTTATTCCTGTGAGACTGTCACTTCAGAAACAGGGCCTTCAAAAATTCTCTCTTTGCCTTTATGTTTCCTTCCTTTATAAAATATATCTATAGGAATTTACAGACAGATCAAATAACTAGTGGTCTGGACTAGATAATGAATCTCAGGAAACAAAAAAGCAGTGGTCCTCATGCTACTTATATTTATATACTATATTTTTATATTTGAAATATTTGGATCTAATTCTGCTTATAAATATTATTTAGGTTTGTACTGATCCTTCATTCCCTTACAAAGATAGTTTTGGAGGACAGGACCATATAAATGTGAAAAAATCCAAGGATGGATAGAATGGAGTCTACAGGTAGTCCTCTAGTGGTCAACTAGACTAATAGGATTACAGGTAGTCAACTTACAACAGTTCACTTAGTGACCGTTCAATGTTAAATCACTGAAAAAATTGAACTAGAACCCTTTTTCACACTTACGACCATTGCAGCATCCCCATGGTTATGATCTACATTCAGATGCTTGACAACTGATTTACATTTATGATTGTTGCAGTGTCCAGCAGTCATGTTATCACCTTCTGACAATCAATGGGGATTCACTTAACAACTGTGTTTAGCACTTAGCAATTTTGGGCTCAGTTATGGTCATAAGTTGAGGACTACCTGTATTCAGCTTCAATTACAAAGATTGCTCTTCCCATATGTAAAGTGAGATACCATAAAGGGCTACCACATTTTTTGTTGTTTTATTTTATGTTATATTTTAATATTATTAATCAGGAAACATGCTTATGGCTTTTTTTTTTACTTTTGAGGCCCTGGATACGAGGAATATTCATTTGGGTAAATGAATTAACAGCAAAATGTGCTGTACCATCCCTATTCAGCTTATCCACCCCAATAACATATTTTTCTCTCCTGCACAAGGGCATGCACACAGTCACTACCAATACCTTGCCTAAATTAAACAAGGCTGGCATCTAAATCTTCCCAATAACATAGTAAGTTTATGACACTACTAGAGATTTGTCACCACAGCTGGTGCTGAACATTTTGCTATCTTTTGCAATGAAGAAAGTAATGCCTCCCCTCACATTGTGTGGAAGTAGATCCAGCTGTATCTTACTTCAACACTGCAACTGCAGCTGACTACTAGAGACTCAGCCAATTCCTTCAATGCTTTATTGCTGTGCTCCTGATTCTACTGATGAAGTAGCCATTTCATTCTGCCAAACAGTTGGCTTTGTTCTAATTGTTCTTGGCTTGGAAGATTCTTATTTTTATTCTGTTCTTATTCTGAAAGATTTATGTGACAATCTGTAATGCATAGCAAGGCTGGAATAATAAAAGTTTGCCTCCTAGACAATCGCTCTGGTTAAAGGTTGACTTTAAGAATTCAGTATGAGGGTTGTCAAAGAACCAGCTTCCTATGAATTGTGAAATAAGACTTTACCCTCCCTATCAAAGGACTTTTCTTTTTCACAAGGCATATTGTCTTGAGCAAAAAGAGAAAAGGCAAACTGACAAGCTCTTCTCTGCAGACCACTGCTTCACATTGACTGTGGTACTTATTGCAACTGCACACCAGGAACTTGGTTACTGTCAGAAGTTTGACCTCACACTTGACAAATCTGCTTTGAATAATCTTAGAGAAGTGTGACATAGTGGCATTACCATTCACCCTCTGTTAGGAGGACGCCTTAGGCTGATATTTGAATTGTACCATATGCTTTTAAACCTTCTGCATTAGTCAGAGCCACACTCCACATTTCACCACTACCCCTTTTCTCAATATTTTTTTTACTCATTTTCTTTATAGGACAGAAGTAAACAAGGTTTTGGTAGCGAGGAAGTACTCCTGCAGCTAAAGTAATATATAATTCAAATTTTATGCACCAGGTAACATGCTGTTGCCTTTTACACAAAAAAGGCAAAACTTTATCACTTAGAAGAATACTTGTTGAGCCCAAAGGATAGATCTATATGTCATGTCCTCTCTTTTAAATCCAATTATGTATTTGATGAGAACAACACCTTAAGTGGGAGCTGCTTGCTTTGAGGTGATAATCAGGCATGGAATGTAGAGCTCTTGGGAAACCTCAAACCAAAGGTAACATTTAGTTAATATTAAATTAATTATGGTTTGGAGCCTCTAATGATATCTAAATCATGTGTTGTGAATTTAAAAAGTTTTCAGCATGCTTTCTGACTTTTACTTGGTGTTCATTGATGTGCCCTGCTAATCTGTTTATTTTATATAGTGACTGTTACAGTCCTTATACTGTACTGTACATTGTAATCACTCCTCTTTTTTTCCTTCTTGGGCTACTGGGTTTTTGATTTAAGGTATTTTGGAGAACTTTAGTTGCTTTATATGCTATGGTAATGCATTGGTTGACAGTTTTTTTAAAGATATTTTTAATAATAATAATATCAGTAGTAGTGTTCATTTGGATAGTAGTGTTATTTTTTCATAGTTTATACTGGTTATGCTGTAGTGGGTTGAGTAGTTAGGCTACAAGTTAGTGCATTTTTGTCTGTGTGCTTGTTTTTAGCATTCAGGGCAAGAAAAAAAAGAATATTTTTTTAGGTGAACCTGTAAAATATTAAGCTAGAGAGATACAATCCTTGGATACAATCCAAAGCTAAATCAAGTCAGAGGAAATCCTGAGGCTTCTTTCCTTCAACTGGCCAACATTTTTTTCTGATTTTTGATATCTTCATCTTAAAAAAAGTCAACTAATACAATTTTTACACTAAGTTTACATTAAGTTTAGTCCTGCTTTGATTAAATTCTATGGTGCTTTCTTATTAATTCATTTGCCAATGGTCTGATTTACATTAAATGGTGGCTTACAATAGAAGGAACTCCTTTTCCTTCTCCTGTACACTTTATTGCTATTGTTTATAAGGCTGCTATAGTCAATAAAATGTAAATGTATCATTAAGATACTTAAAAACTAATAGTATTAGCCTCATTCAGTATGATTTGTTGTGTAAGATGGTGTATGTTAGCTGGTAACATCACATGGAATAACTGTTTCAATTGTAAATATTTAATTATGTAATTTATATCTAGTTATTTGTTCAAAATTAAATCTCATAAACAACTAAATAAACTTGCACATCAGTTAACTAACCTTAAAGTATTATCTTAATTAAAATAGTTGTATTTAATCACTACAAAAATAGAGATAGCCTAGCTTAACATGTCAGGGAACTCTATAGGTAGAATACATAGATACATCCAAAGCATCCTTTTCATAGTCCTATTATATCTATCTCCACATTCAGTAGAATCCACATGAACACACTCCAGCCGGGATTTCCGGTTGTACTTCCATCATAATTGGAGTAGAGTCCACGATTGTGCATGTCTTTGCTCTGAGCTGTACTCGTTGGAGGGTCCCAATTGGGACCGGAACCACACTGGAGGGATGGTGAAGAAAGGGAGATCGTCTGCCAGGTTGTATCTCCCCCTGGCAAGAAAATCCCTCTCCGAAGATGAGCTGCAGTGGTAGCCTAAAATGGCTACCATGAAGATGGGAGACAGTCTGGAAAAATAAGACTGTGTTGGCACGGAGAAGTCGTAATGGTGTGTGGACTGGATGAAATACTTCAAACTTTTAAAAGGTAACCCTGACAAAATAACAGAAAAAAGTTCTCATTAAGAATTGTGCTAGTGGTGATTTGAAAGAGAGGAAAAGAAATGGAAAACACAAGGAACTTGATTTTTGGAAAAAATTTAAATCGAAAGGAAATAATTCAGGGAGAAAACTTTTACAAAAAGAATATAAAATTGGAATTGGTGATTATATGGGATTTGGCACTAAATAGGCATTATTTAAAATGCTGAAATTGACTATGTAAAAAAAAGAAAATAATAGCTAATATTTGGAAAATTAGCAAAGTTAATAAAAGCTTTAAAATGGGAGGGAAAGGTGGAAAGTGAAACTGGATTAAGAGTGCCACCTGTTGGTAAAAGAAAATTTTTACAGATCCTTTTACAACATGTGGTCTAATTAATGTGTGAACTTAAAAAGGAACAAAAGGAATTGTACAAGACCCCATAAAGTGGAATTATAAAAATTAAACAGCGAAGGACTATGGGAAGATACTACCCCTGGATTTATTGGGTTTTTTTCCTTGGGACACTTTGATACGGAATAGACTGATAAAAATTGGGAAATAAAGAGTTATGGACATTGACTTTAAAAATTAAAAAAAAAGATGCTGGTTCAAATGAAAACTAGAGGACAATTGAATAATTGTATATATATATATATATATATATGTATGTGGATCTTTGGTTGTTCGGGTTTTCTCCCACGTAAGATTCGAAGTATCTAGGCAACGTTTCGATGAAGTCTCATTCATCATCTTCAGGCTTCTGTCTCCGGCTCTGTGCTTCTCAGAGTGATGTGAGATTGCAGCTGCTTCTTCCTTTTAACTGCTAGTGGGGGTGGGACTTGATTGGGTGGGGGCTTGGCTGTGTTCTGATTGGGTGGGGGTGTGTTCTCATTGGTAGGGGGTTTGGCTGTGTTCTGATTGGTTGGGGGGTTGGCCGTGTTCTGATTGGCTGGAGGCGTGTTCTGTTCAGGTGGGGGCTTGGTTGTGCTCAGGTTAGTCTTAGTTGCTGGGGGATTTGAGTTGGCAAGCTGTGATCTTGCTGTTTGGCTTCGAGTTCGTGGTCGTGCTGCATCTTCATAGTGGGTGTCGGTTTGCTTCATGTATGGCTCGGAGGGGTTTGAAGTGGGTAGTGATGCAGCTGCAGTGTTAGAATTAGTTAATTAATTAATCTTTCGAATTAGAAAACCAAGGAGTATACGAAATCCCCTGCACTGCCTGCCCTACCACATACATTGGACAAACTAACAGAAGAATAAGTGCACGCATTGAAGAACATAAGAATTCAATCAAAAAAAGAAGAACCGACCTCTTCCCTGGTCCAACACCTCAAAACCACAGGACATGAGATTGACTTTAAAAATACCAGAACTATCGCCAAAACCGAACACTTCAACAGCAGAATAATCAGAGAAGCCATAGAGATAGAAAAACACCCACACAGCATGAACAAACGAGATGACACCTCCCGCCTTCCAGCCATTTGGAAACCTGCCCTCATGAACAGACGAGTACCTAACATGAAGAATGACACCAGACCCACACCCATGAGAGCCACACAAGATGCCACCACCACACTTCCATGTAGAAAACAGACTCACACCCACTCAGAAGATGAGACACGACCATGGACCAGAAGCTGCACTGCAGCTGCATCACTACCCACTTCAAACCCCTCCGAGCCATACATGAAGCAAACCGACACCCACTATGAAGATGCAGCACGACCACGAACTCGAAGCCAAACAGCAAGATCACAGCTCACCAACTCAAATCCCCCAGCAACTAAGACTAACCTGAGCACAACCAAGCCCCCACCTGTACAGAACCCGCCTCCAACCAATCAGAACACGGCCAATCCCCCAACCAATCAGAACACAGCCAAACCCCTACCAATGAGAACACACCCCCACCCAATCAGAACACAGCCAAGCCCCCACCCAATCAAGTCCCACCCCCACTAGCAGTTAAAGGAAGAAGCAGCTGCAATCTCACATCACTCTGAGAAGCACAGAGCCGGAGACAGAAGCCTGAAGATGATGAATGAGACTTCATCGAACGTTGCCTAGATACTTGAATCTTACGTGGGAAAACCAACAACCAAAGATCCACATACAAATACCTCGAGAACCTCAGAAAACACACACACACACACACACACACACACACACACACACACACACACACACACACACACATATATATATATATATATATATATATATATATATATATATATATATATATAAAAATGAGACAGATATGCAAAGAAATAAGACTGGATTTGGAAACTGTGAATGAAATGATTAACAGAAGCTGGGACTTATGGAATAACATAGCAAAAAATCTAGAAATGGTAACACAAACTACAGAAAAACAAGGAAGGCAGAAGGGAAGGAGTTAAATAAAAGAGAAACTAGCAAAATGGAACAAAGGTACCAACAAATAACACAAAAGGATAAAAAAGGAATTAAATTTCAGATTTTAATGATTGATGTAATAAACAAAGGAGGGAAGATTTTGAAGGTTAAACAAAGGGAGAGGGAATCATAGAAAAAAGATCAGGAGGGGGCAAGGGCAAAAATAAATAATTTGGGGGCAACAGTGGAAAGTAACAGAGAAAGGAGGAAAAATGGAAAGCAAGCTAAGATGAGATGAACTTATATAATCAAGAGAGTAAGAGACAATGGTTAAAGATGGAAAGAACGAGGATTCTACATGAAAAGGCATTTTAGTAGATAAGATATATAACTAGATGTTGAGGAGTTTGGAACCAATATTTTATTATAGAATTATCATTAAAATAGATAAAATATTAATTAGAACAAAATAAGGATTAAAAACTTAATTGGAACAGATATGAAAATAAGATTTTATAGGGTTATTATTAAAGATATAGAAATGTTTTTGGAATATACAAGAAAATTAATATGTAATGTGAGGAATACAATATCACGTGGAATGTGATAGAAAACATGTATATAGTATATGGCAATAGATAAAAATGAGAATATTGATATTAGATTATATAAATATAATATTAAAGAGAAATAAGAGGGAAAACATATTGATACAGTGTAATAATGAATGTGAACATAGAATATGTTAATAGACAAACATGACTATATTGTTATTGGTTTAGACAATTTGTTAAATAGAAATAAGATGAGAAACAAAATTTGTGTAATGTAAAGAAGGTGGCAAAATTAAATTAATATTGAAAAGGAGATAAATACAGGAAAACATAAATTAAGATGAATTTATGAATGATTAATGGAATGATATAATTTGATAAAAATTTGCAAATATGAAAAATACAAAGAAATATGAGAAATGAATATAGAGATTGATTAAGAATATAGAGACTGTTATAAAGTAATGTATGAGAATATAAAATGGAAAATTGGTAATAGGTAATGATATTAAATTAGATAAGAAAGCTGAATATATAATTATGGTTCAACTGCCTGAGTTAATGAAATTGGAAGGCAGAAAGGAATCACACAAAAAGAAGAAAAAATTTAATGGGTCTGCTGAATGATTTTTAAATGAAAGTTAAACATCAATAATACCAAGGATGGCCTTAGAACTCTATAAAGAAATGCCTTTCATATAAATTTGGAGAAAGATTATCTGTTGGCTCTTTTGTGATGAAATATTGTTCTGTAGAGTAGCTCATTTCAACCATTTGAATTCAACTATCTATATGAGAAGGAGGGCCAGGTTTTTTCATTGACACATGAGCATAAAAGCCAGAAAGAACACAGACCATGAAGAATAAAGTGGAATGACTCCAGGAATAACAAGTATAGTTATGGGAGGATTAGGGGGTTGCATATTGAATAAATCACAATAATTCATAGGGAAAAATGCTTTAATTGATTTTGTGGTTCACAAAGGACTGAAACACAATTGCATTTTGTACTGAAGAAGAATTTTGTATGATTCGGTTAAGAGTGGCATATCATTTAGCATCCCATTCATAGTTAATGAAATTTTAAACTTATTCAATCATTATGTGAAAATGTGTTTAGAATTAAGTGCAAAAATGCTTGTTGCACTTCCGTTTGTAACTTTATGTTAAGATAGATAACATCCTAAGCATTGTAGCAATACACTTTCAGCAAATACTATGGAACAGAGTTGATATTCAGCAGGTTCTGGCCAGTTCTGGAGAACCAGTAGCAGAAATTTCGAGTAGTTCAGAGAACTGGCAAATACCACCTCTGACTGAGATTTTACAGTATCTTTCCCCTGCCATGCCCACCAAGCCACACCCACAGTAAAAAAATTTGAATGCCACCACTGGTATGCAAGTGTTTTACTGTTGTTCTAAGTTTAAAAATAGCATGTGCATATCAGGGGTATAAAGCCAGAACTGAGGATGAGCAAAAAGACAATTATCTTCACATAGCTTGTTACTCTGATCCAGGACAAGATCTGGAAAATGGGAGTTTCACTTTATCATTGATCATCATGTAAAAAGTGCAGGTAGAACAGAAGAATAAAATTTTCAGGCATGGTAAATCTTTATCAGGGCACAGCTCCTGATAAAACAGAACAGCGGTATTCAGAATATTTCTATTTCTATTTCAATTCTCAATTCCCAATATGAGATACATTTTTTAAAAAGAGGGGAGGAGTTTCCATTACATCATCATGGCTGGCTACCATATTGATTGTTTAAGCCAGATTGTGTGTTCAATATGTTTACTATGGCCAACATGTTCAAGCAAGGAATGCATGATGAAAGAAACCACATGCCTGGAAATCTAGGAACAGAGGTTCAACAATTAATTTCCTTTGTTGGAGTCTCATTCAATAAAATAGTTTGCCCTTGGAGCAAGTTAGCTGATAACATTTAGGAAGTTTGTAAAGATCTGTTTCAAGAACCCTTCATGGGAGGGCTGAACTTGAATTCTTAGAAAGTTTGATCTGTGGGAATGCCTTTGGGAAGAATATGTTTACACAATATGAATTTTGTTTCTGGCATTGTTGCATTTTGACTTGATAAGAGTCACTCTGACAATCTTATTCTTGAAATAGATGAAAATAAATTTCATTTCTTTCTCAAGCCAAGATACTTATTAACATTAAGGTACAATTTCCTTCAGTCTCCCCTAATTTTCTCTTGTATCACCTAACTAAAATCTAAGTAAAATATGATCTACAAAAACGGATAGCCACTGAATGAGTAATAGCTCATTACCGTGGTTCAAACTAAATTCAGATTTAATTTAATGAGAATTCAGTTTGCTTTTGGTTGAATGCCATTTTTACTGTCAGAGTAAATATTTGTTTTGTTTTTCTGTGGCATCGCTCTTTGATTTGGTTTCCAGAGAAATCCATTGGATTGTGGACTTTGTTGAGCATCAGTTCATTTTGCCTGTAGTAATTAAAAATACAATTCAAAATATTATTTTTGGGCTCAGTTGAATCTTATACCTAATATCTAATTCAGACTATGCTATAAACTCGATGCTGAAAACAGTCCATTATAATAAATTGCCAGGGAGTGTGGCTGATGTACTTGTTTGAAGAATGAGATTTTGAAGTTTTCAATTTTATTTTTATGAGACTTGCCAGTTGGATCAGGTTTTTCTACATCACATATGTTCTCTCAATTTTATGGACAATCAACAGTAATCCTGTGAGTAACAGAGGAAAATAAAAGCCAGGGGGGTTAATAGATTGTGTTCACATAGTTGACAGTTATGAATTATTTAGTTCTGGTATAAAAGTGTCAGAAATCTCTCTTGGTCCAACTGTTCTTTGAAATGGAATGACCACATAATAAAGGCTGCTATCATAATTGCCAGTTGACCAATTCTGCTTAGAGATTTACAATCATGATTTCAGACGAACAATTGGAAAGTAATGTTGATAACTTAAGACAGTCTTCTCAAAACAAACATAAAGATAAGGAACATTGTTCTGGCAACAGAAAAGAACCTTTTACTAGCATGGAAAAAATAAAGTCTACTGTTGTATTTCTAAAAGTAAAACCAGGGATTGTGGACATTTTTCTTTGTTTCACAGTTGATTTATTTATTCAGTCCCTCGATATACCTCTGTTTAGGTTTTCAGCAAATGAGACAGATGTTCTGCCACTCCACACAATATATAATGTACATTTGGTTTTGGCACTTTAATTTGCTCAAGGCAGGTGATGAAACATAAAGCAAAACTGTGATATTCATCTTATACAATCTACATCTTTCAAGCAATGGCCCCAAAACACCTGAATATACTGAGTCAGTACAAAACATTTTTTCTAAAACAAATTTCATTGGTAGATTCTAATATACAAAGAACTATTAGACCTATTGATTTTAAATTTCTATTTTGAATCATAATTATTCTGGGATTTTATTTCTGCTAGCAAAGTAAATGAAAATACTGATCTATAAAATGCAAAGGATTAGGGAAATAAGCCATTAATATGTAGAAGAACTTAAATTGATTTGGGTGAAATGGCAGATTGTAACCTATTTGTGACAACAAAATTTTGAAATAATACTTGTAGTATTATTCATAAGAAAGGGAGTTCATTTATTTACAATTATTTGAACCCCTCTCTTGTAACTTACTTTGAAGACCTGCAAGTTATTCCTGGTTCCATTTTCTATTTTTTTTTCAACACCAAGGAGAAGTGCCTTTTGGCATAGTCATTGATCTCCATTTTATAAATAAAAGATTTTTCATTGTTCTCTTGTTGCTGGAAGCAATAACACTGCAGTCATACACATATATCTGATGAAGATAAAACTAGCAAAAGAAGATTTTTTTTATTCCCCCCACCCCACAAAAAAAAATTTTTATAGGAAAAAAAGAAGACTTTCATGAATGGTTTTAGATTTGTTGGAAATAAAGGAGAGGAAAAATCTGAGTTTATTGCAAGGATTCTGCAGTATTATATAAATTTACCTGATAATAAGCTGAACTCAACCTAGTGTACTTACGTCTTCTTCAACCTAGTGTACTTACGTATTCTTGCAGAATGATAGTTTTCTCAGCAGGTGCCCTTGGTTATTTCTCAATAGACATGTGAAGAGAGGTGAATGCAACTGATATGCAGGAAAATATGCAGTTG
The DNA here is from genome assembly GCF_049901715.1 of Pseudonaja textilis. Lineage (NCBI taxonomy): Eukaryota > Metazoa > Chordata > Lepidosauria > Squamata > Elapidae > Pseudonaja > Pseudonaja textilis. Next base: position 43,054,431 of record NC_141993.1, read on the forward strand.
ATGTTCTTGCATACTATGCCTGGGAGAGTTGTACTCAGTTGATGTCCTTACTTACTTTAGAATCTCTATTTTATCTTTGCCTTTATCATAATTATGATGTGACTTTCTGAACACTTCCCAGAATTGTGATAGAAACATAATAAAATAAAAATATCACTATTTGGATATATTTTCTGACTGTATAATGAAGAAAACTATATAGAGTTCAGGACAAATACATAGTGCCAAGAGTAGTGTAGTAGAGTTCCGGACAAATATATACTGCCAATAATAGTAGAGATTCTCAGTCATGGTTGTCTCAAAAAGAAGTGCTGGGACAACCATGACCTGGATGATTGAAAATCTGTACAGACTTTTTGTTATGTCTGGGAGGACGGTTCAAGAATGGAGGCAAGACTCAGATAGTAACTAAAGCTCTTTATTTGTGACTTCAGATCTGAGCAACTAATCCCAGCCGCAGCAGCCCCTTATATAGGGCTGGCTGCGGCTAGGCAGCCAATGAAGGCGATTTGAGTTTGCTGCTCTTGGCAGGGCCAATCGTGACAGCCCGTTTACTGGCCAATTGCATCAGTCTATGGTGACCAATCACGATCGGCTTTCAGTGGGCCAATCAGATTTGCAGGCTACGAGCCTGCTAGTCCAGAACACTTTTAGCTATACAATTTGGGATGAACACTCTTTGAATGGTGTGGGAGTAGGAAGGGATTTCCAGAGAAAAATTGCAGACTACAGGAACCAGTAGTACTACTCAGGTGACCCTGAGGACACAGATAAACCTCCAAGTGCTTCAATGACCCTCTAAAACATGTGTGTCACACTAATAATGTCATGGCAGCATCATGTGACATATTGGGATCCACCCACTTTGCTAAATCAAGTGTGGGCATAGCCAGTATGTGACATATCTGGCCCACAGGCCAGGAGTTTGACAGCCCTTTATAAAAGGATGCAGATTACAGCTTTCTGAAAGGAATATAAATCCTTCCATTCCCCACTATTCTGTTAGAGTTGAAGAAACTTCTTGGATGAGAAGTGAAACCTGAGGTGGTATTCAGCAGGCTCTGACCATTTCTGGAGAACCGGTAGCGGAAATTTTGAGTAGTTTGGAGAACTGGCAAATATAACCTCTGACTAGAGATTTTACACTATCCTTCCCCTGCCACGCCCACCAAGCCATACCATAGAACCGGTAGTAAAAAAAATGTGAATCCCATCACTGAGTGAAACATCTTCAAAATAAAAAACAAGAAAGCCCAGTTGCCTGTGAAAAAAAGCACCATTGGGAATACTGCCAATAATCTTTTCTGCCCCCCTTGCCACATTCTGCACCACCTTACTGCTTCAGACAGGAAGGTGAGGACTGCAGAAAAGATTATTAGCAGTTCACTCCCTTACATCCAGGACATATCATATAAGCACTGCTTGATCAGGGTATGCACTATTATCAGGGATGCTATACATCCTCTCCATGACCTGTTTTCTTTGTTTCCTTCTGGGAGGAGGCTTTGTGGTATATGAAGCAGAACATCCAGATTCAGTCACAGTTTGTTCCACATAGCATAAAGTTGTGAATTCTCAAGTTTCTTCTTTCCACTACATATTCAAAATGGATAGTGATTAATAATTATATATATTTATATATAAGGGTGTAGATGCATGCACGCATACATATTCAATGTATATAGCATATCTTTAGTTGTGTTATGTATGGGCACACTTTTGGGTGCAGGCAACAGAATTTCATTTTTAATGTGTGTCAGTGTAAAAAAATGACAATAAATGTGATCTTTATTCTATCCTATCCTGCCCTGGCCTGGCCTGCCCAGCCCAGCCCAGCCCTGCCCTGCCCTGCCCTAGCCTAGCCTAGCCTACCCTACCCAACTTATCTTACCTTACCTTACCTTACCTTATGGAAAGAAAGAAAAACATCATGAAACTTGGCTGGCTTCAGAAATGGTTGTACCAATTCATGGAAGTCATGAAGATTAAGGTGATTAGCCTCAATGGCTGTATGACTGTTCTTAAAGTCATCTCCTAGGAGATCAGTAGTTAAATTTACAGAATCTTGCATATCTGTAAGCAGATCATTCCCCTATCACTTTACAGTCCAAGAAACTAGGACAGACCTTTCTGAGACATTTGCCATGCCCATCTTCCATCTGTGGGCTAAGCTGCCTCCTATCCAACGAAGCTGTGGTTCTCCCCTATCTCCAAGGTCATCCTCATGAACCATTGCAATTCCTAAAGTGACATAAGAAAATAGGATGACAAATTTCCTGTGAAATTTAAAACAGTTAGTCCCTTTTAATAATTTAAACATTTTCCTGTGAAATGTCATTATTCTCCTTCAATATGGCTTACTTGCTTTACACAATGGATTTATCAGTTATATTTTAATAGCAATGATTATTTTAAAATTTATTTTTTTAGATCTGTTCTGCTATTTGATAAACTGCACAGTAGTGACTGAAGATAGCATATGCTCTTCATTTCTCACATGATGTGAAATTAAGGTTGGCATATGCTGATTGAATAAATTGCAGTTGGCTGAGTGTAGACAACATTCTAAATTATAGGCTATTGTTTGCAAATAACAGTGGATAGATTCACATCATACAATAAGATAATATCCAAACAAATTACACTTCATCTGATTTAGCCAATTGTGATGAGTAAAGCCAATTACTATGATGGGATGGTTAATATGTTCTAATTTTTTTAATCTGTAGGATTTATGATTCTGGTTGGGGAGAATTGGTTTTATACAAAATAAGACATTTGAATATATAATGCTAACACTGTGGTATAAGTGCTCAGGCAGCTAAAGACATGTATCATTTTAAACCAGGTCCAGCTACATAACCTCTCTGAAAGTTGAAGATGAAGATTTAATCATTAATGCAAATTATTTTCAAACATTTAACAATTACGCTGTAAGATCCAATCTATTAAAATGCCTTTGTGAACAATAATGCAATCAAATTGAGAACTAATTGCTTCCTTGCTGTGAACAATAAAGGCCCCTATTTACATAAGCCATTAGATGGATTATCTCATGAACATCTCAGTTCCTCGTCTTATGAAGATTCAATGAAAAATGAATAACAAAAAAGTAATTTCCCCACTACAATCATATAAAGATATACTCTGTAAAAAATTTTAAAAAGAAAAACTATTTGTGATGGAATGTACACATGTAGGTGCAGAAGGATGTATGTGTTTGTGTATGTGAGGTTTTTGGTAACATAGAGCTATCCCAAAGAGAGGCTCAGATTAAGTGATTGTATAAACCCGCATTAAATGGGGAAAGGAGAAAGAGGTTTGGGTTAGCTACACCCTAGAATCTCTCATTTTTCTAACATATAATTTAAATATATTTCATTGTAATGTATAACTGCTAGTTGGTCCCCCCTTCTGAAATGACAGAGAACAGACTCTGCACTTTTTCTGTGTAATGCTTCAGTTTTTTGAAGAAGATTATTTTATCCCTCTTCACTCTTTTCAAGCCTAACCATACCTCTTCAATCTTCCTCACAGAATTTAATTTCTAGTCCTTGATTATCTTTGCTGCATCTTTTTCAATTTTTCTGAAGTTCTCTTAAAGTATGGAGTCCAATGTATGTTATCTGATTAAAGCAGAATAAGATGAAATAATTACTTTTCTGGGTGATTGGGCCAGTCACTCTTTCTTAACCTAATTCACCTCACCAAATTTTGTTGTGTGTGGAAAAATGGGAAGAAGGAATATTATGTATGTTCTCTGCCTTGAGTTATTTATAAAAATGAAGGCAGAATATAAATAAATAAAATAAACAAGTTACAACATAAAAGGCCCGCTTCCTATACCTTGCCAGATGATATTTTGTAATAATACAATACTAGCCCAGCTAGTCACTTCTGTTGAACAAATAGTCTGGATAGAAACAGTGAGAGAAAGATGGTCCTGCAAATAACCTTGTCCCATAACATGAAAAACTATGTAGCTTGATTTCTATCCATAAGCCTACTAAAAGTCAGCATAGCTTGCAGAACAGAGGCATAATATGGCTTCAACAAAGTGCACCAGAAATGTTTCTGCTGCCATGTTATGAACCAGCTGAAGATTCTGGATGTTCTTCAATGGCAGGCCTGTGCAGAGCACATACCTTGCTATCAGACTCATCTCTGTACACTCAGGGACAGAGTGATCACAAGCTTATTGACATTATCACTGTCAGAAGGAAGATCTCTAAAAATGCCACACCATCACCACCAACCCCTTAGCAACTAGATGATAGCACTTCCAATCTGAAGCTTCATGCTGCCAAACAATTGCTTGATGGATCTACGACAGCCACTGCTTTACTGCTTGTTGCCAATTAGTCTGTGACTCCAATCATTCCAATAATACTATTAATCCCATCAATAGGTCCCTAAACAAGGAACCACATAGCTTCTCTTGCTGCTTAGTATAGTGCTTCAAAGGCTCCTTTTGGCAACATCAAAGGCCATACTTACTAATTAAACAACCAAATCCTCCCCTTTAAACAAAAATTCTCTTTTATCCCTCTACATACTTTTATTTGTCCATGAGCCAACTGTAACATATTCTTAGCCACTGGTCCAAGAGCCCATCTTCAACAATTACTCACTTATCCAAGTACTAGGGTGGGGTGGAATGTTGGGATCCTGTTCTGAATTTCAATGGCACTCATCCTAAGTATCCTATTTACTTGTACAGTGAGCTTATTCTGAGGAACTTGACTGCCTTATATTCCAGTCTCTGCTTACTCAGCAGGAAATAATTATCCAATCCCTACAATGGGCAATCAGCAGCAGCTTTAATGAAAGCAATTTTTGAATTTCTGTAATCATTTGCAAAGAATTGCTTTGTGCTTAATGCAATATTCACATGTTCTTATAGCTACATCAATAGTCCACAAGGATTAGATACAAAAAATGGACAGCTGCATTTTTGTATACACAAAAAGTGAATGCCAGGCACATTCACACATATACAATGTCATTCCCAAGTGTGTGGAGATGTTCATTTGTCTTTCACACTGAAAAAAATATCAATTATCTAAAATTGGAATTTGGGGCAAAATAGTGCATGTTTGCTAGTTAAATAAGAAAAAATGTTATATATAAATATAAACATTTATTGAAAAATAGCAATACATATTTACAATAAAATAACGTAGTTGGTAAGTCATTGAAAACTTCAAACAAGTACTTTAGACCAATTAATTTCAAAATTAATTGCAGTATATTTAATGCCAGTAGAATCAGATTCAGTTAATTCCATTTGCTCAAAGGCAGTTAGGGCTCATTTTTGTAACAAATTATTTCTTACTTGTTTTAATTTCTCCAGTCAACATTCAACATTTATATTTCTTAAACTAACTCTTCCACTTCTGCAGAAAAGTGTGAAATAGTTTTTTCCCCAAAATCTATTAGCACTCCTGTGTATGAAAAAGAGATTAAAATAGTCTGGGGTGTATAAATTTACACCTGAAATACAAGTTCTGCCTGAAAAACATGTTCAAGCAACAAGTTGTGGACTTGTTTGTGGAACTGCCTACTGTGCTGATTATGTGATGAATTTTACTCAATTTCCCAAGTTTTCAGCAGGAGTGCTCATTAATTCATCATCTAGGTGATTTTATTTGTGATTAAATGAAACCTGGTTCGTGAGTTTGAGAGAGAGACATGAAAGAAATATAATTTACACAATCTGATATTATCTTTGATTTAGTAATTATATTAATATAATATTTTCAGCTATGATATACTTCACCAAAGTTTACTGACTAAACCTGTGTTCGTAGGATCCATTGACTGTATGCATACAAAATACTGAATAATAAATTAATTAATTAAACTTTTGTTTAATGTTTGTCAGGCCTAAATGATATAATTAATTATTCAAGGCAATTTCTTTTCTGAGTTTCTGTAAACTTAGATAAGGAAATTTCATAAACATGTTTTAGTTAACCATGAAGTTAGAACATGTTAATCATTAATTGTGTTGTATTAGCACAACATTCCAACAAGCAAACTACATTTTTATTTATCTCACTGTGTAAACCTAGACACTACTTCTTAATCAGGGATGGGATTCTACCAGTTCACACCTATTGGATAGAACCAGTTGTTAACATTCTAAGCAGTTCAGAGAACTGGTTGTTGGAAGAAATTACTGGCCTAATCCTGTAAGGAAGGCAGGAAGGAAATATTCTGGTGTTGCTTACAGAAACTGCCTCTCCGTTAACTCTTATTACATTTTTAGCAGGACTAGACTTCCTATCTCAAGAACGTCTCTGGAGTTTTTTCCCCCTCCTTTGCTGGTACTTTGCTTGTGTGGAGTGACCATTCAAAGTTACAATGGCATTGACAAAAGTGACTTATGACCATTTTTCACACTTAGACTGTTGCAGCATCCCCACAGTCATGAGTGGCCCAGGCAAGGAGATGCGTGCCTCAATGTGAGTGATATTGAGTTGGCCATACCCTGTCAATAACATGACTACCAAGCCATGTCCACCAAGTCACATGACCACACCTGCCACCTAAGCCATGCCCACAGAACTGGTTGTTAAAAATTTGAATCCCACTCCTGTTCTTAATACCCAAAAATAGTTTTGGACAATGGTGATGAATTAATTATCTCCTTTTATGCCATATGCAAGAGCTGTTTAGATTGACCATCTAAGCTTTCTTTAACTTTCTTTTGTGAAAGCATAAAAATAACTTTGGGTCGGCACAAAACTTAATACTCCATTATTTTTCAATTTCTTCCCAGCATTAGCTGGTGGTCTCAGTCTACTCTAATAATACGAATGGAAGGAAGGAAAGCTAAAGCAATTTACAAACAGAAGATTATAGAGCCTTTAGTTTAGAAATGGACCCCAACTTCTATTACTACTAAGTTATTTTTTTTTCCGTGTAATACTTTTACATTATATAGTTAAGAACCAGATGATTTCTCTAATGATCATATTCACCATATGAAGCATTCAATCCTTGCTTTAATTTGCAAATTTCCATTACTTATCATAATTTGTCATCCCATGCTTTTAAAAAGAAAAGAAATTGAATTTCTTAATTTCTCTTTGTATTAAAATAACAAATTCTGCCAAGAACAGATGAAAATAAATTAGCAAAAATGGGTGAAGTACTTGAGGGGATATTTTACAGTAGCAAAGTAATGTCAATTCTTCTTTTTTGTCTAGGCTTTTAAGAGAATTTATTTGTCATTAAAATGTTTAGGAAATGAAATATATACTTCTATTTAAATCTACTATATTATAAACAGTAGATTACAGTGTTCAGTATTAATCTACTTCATGAATCATCTATTAGGGTAGGTGCTTTATTGACATTATTTCTTTCCATATTTATGGGTTCTCGCACTGAATTTATATATGATCAGTTTCTGAAATACCAAATTAAATGCATTTAGCTATCCTATATTCACACCATTAAGAGCAGAATAAGCCATTCATCTTCTATAAAGGAATGAAGTTGAAAACATAGGATGATAAAACTCTATTGTCAGCATCGCATTGATTCACATGGATATATAGAATTTAAGGTCTTGAATTAGGGTCAGCAATATCAACCTTCTCTCAACCTTGAAAACCCCCCTCTTATTTGTTTAAGTGCTAGTAATCTGCATTTGTATCCACTCCTATCTTGTGTCACCCTCTAATATGGAGGCAGGTCCAATAGGAAAGCAAAAAAAAAATGCTTTTGCTACTATGCTGCCGCAGTTCTCCAGGTCTTCCATTCAATGCCAAGCAGAATCTGATGAATTCTGGGAGTCCACACGTCTTAATGTTGGCAAATTGAGAAACACTGATTTAGACCCTTGATTCTAGCTCCTATCGCAGACTAACAACTGAAACAACATGCCAGCAACATGCTCTCTCACCCAGCACGCATATGGATTTTACAGTTAGCCAGCACTGTTCAATTGAACATTAAAATTATACTTCAAGAGGCTCACTTCAAGAGGCTCACGAAGTAAGTTGTTGAACGACAGAGTGTTTCGTGGCAGAAGGATGTTATCAGCTTTTCAGCTTTTCTGTTAAAAGGTTATAAAACAAATATATGGGATGGTAGTATATCTGATAGAATTTTCATCTTATTTGTCAGGGAGAGAGGCAGGCATTTGGCATTGGGAAGCTGCTGCAGCTGCTGCTTTTATGACTGCTGTATCGGGGTAGGTGGGAGTATTCAGGAGCTGCTAGCAAATTCTGCTCCACTTGCTGGCCTGATTCATTGTTCTGCATCAACTAGTGGTCTATCTGAGCTCGTACATATTTCTGGTACTAGGGAAAAACAGTGGAGACCATCCATAGCTAATAGCTTTTCATGAGGGTCAGTAGCTTTTGATGTAATCCTAGAATTCCTTCCTATGGAGTTTGGAGTCAGGACTAATCTTGGTCCTGAGCAGAGGTGGTATTCAGCAGGTTCTGACCAGTTCTGGAGAGCTGGTAGAAAAATTTTTGAATGGTTTGTAGCACTGGCAAATACCACCTCTGACTGGCCCGTCCCCCACCTATTCTCTGCCTCCTGAGTCTCAGCTGATTGGATGGGTCTTTTTTTGTTGCCCTGCACAGGAGAACAGAGCTGGAAAGCAGGTAAATGGGGTGGGGAGGGAATGGGGATTTTACAGTATCCTGTCCCTGCCACACTCACCAAGCCACGCCTACCAAGCCACACCACATCCATCAAGTCACTCCCACAGAACTGGTAGTAAAATTTTTTGATTCCCATTACTGGTCCTGAAGTGTCATAATGTGGGCATGGCAATTAAATGCTATTTATTTTTATTTATTAATGTGTATGCTTTCCATCTTACTGTCAAGCTTAGGAATGAAATATATTCATATTCTTTAGTAGCAGTAGGTTAAAAGACAAGGCTCAGATAAGTTGCTTCACCCTGATAGGCTTTTTCTTAACCATTTCTTGATATTAAAGATAGTGTTTTCTTTAGAATCTGGTCTCCTACCCAGCTTTCTGGTTTCAGATCTCATATTAATATACCAAATTTACAGGACTGAGAGGCCCTCTGCATATGCCCAGAAATGTTTAAGTGATAGAAATGTTCAAAGAGAACAAGGCAAGTTGAACAAAACTCAGTGCTACAATATTCTTTAGTGAGTGGCTTTTTTTGGCTTCTCCTGTTCAATCTTTCTTTTCTTTCTTTTTTTCTTTTTGCTAACTAGTGTATGTCAATTCAAGCCTTATATAGGCACTAAGTTGTTTATTACAATCTATTAAACATAATGAGACTTACACAGTTCCTTGTGCACACAATTACCAAAACCCCTTCGCTGCAGGTTTTAACAGATGTAGCTTTAATTAGTGAGGAACTCAGCAGAGGCAGAGTGACAATTTATCTCCCAAATGAAGAAATGATAGGCATATCCAGATCAGGCATGATCACAGTTGAACCATTCTTTTAATATAAACAACTATATAAAATTACTACTCTTTTTTACTGGAAAGGTTCCCATGTTTTTCATTTGATTTGATTTGATTGCAATTTTCTTCAGAGATCCCTAGTGGCCATGTAAAACTGGAATGTGAGAAAGGATGACCTCTCTATATTGTTGAACTATAGTTTGCAACATCCACTGTCATGTGCCCTGAGTGTTGACATTTGGCAATATTTGAATGATTATAATTTTTCCAATCAAAGCTTTGGATGAACAAAGTCCCAAAATGTTATACTTCTATTCATTTAATTTAAATGTTTTATATAGTAACCGCCTTATACAAAATTTAGTTCCAGTATTTACAGCCAATATAAATATAAATTGCAGTATTTCATAAATAAAAAGCATCAAAATAGGATACTTAATCTATATTGGATCCAAGTAAAACTTGGTTTATTTTATTCAGCTCAGTGTATCTCAGTTCTGTTCAAGACTATTTCATAAAGAAGAAGTTGCGAGATCTATTTTTTAAAACTATGAAATCAGTTTTAAATCAGACACAAACATTTAAAATAAGGACACTCTAAATCCAATATTCCTCTAATACATTTGTGCTAAAGATGCAATGGCTTAAAAAATATCCCTTTTTTTGAAAACTTAAAATATAGTTTTTCGGCTGGGTACCTACAATATGCTTTTTCATTGAAGAAGATTCCTTAGGATACTTGGACAGCCAAGAAAACAAACCGATTGATCACTGAATGAATAAATCAAAAGTTTTCATTTGTGGCAGAAATGACCTGGTTCAAACTATTCTACTTTGGACAAAGACCAACTTTGTGGGAAGGCTTTAATACTGGGAAAGGAGAAAAGAAAGGAAAAAAAAGAATGACCAGCAACAAAGTGGATGGATCCTGTTATGTTTTGAGACACTGTTAGGAGACTTGAACAAACTGTTTGGGGATACAGATAGTCTTTGACCTGGGGCCACTTTGGAGCCTGGAATTACGACTGTAAGTTGTTGCAATTGTAAATGACAGCACTACATGGCCAATCTTGATTTTAAAGCAAGTCATCGTGGTCATAAAGTAAATCATGTGATTTTTTTTAAAGTGAAACAAATGGTTAAGTGAATCCAGTATTTCCAATGGGTTTTTTTTTTCATTTTCTGCCAGAAAGCATTAAAAAGTAACTAATTAACATCATGTGACTGGTTGAAAATGTTAATTCACTGTCAAGCACCCAAAATGTATCATATCTATGAATGATCATTAAATGACTACTTGTAAGTGAAAGATTTCTTGTAGATTTTCATGGAGAAAATATTTCTATGTGGTCACTAGAGGTTTAAAATAATTTGATAGCACATAATCAATACCTCAAGTTGCTCATCTACATTGGAAATGTAAGCCTTCTGTGCAAAGCCCACTCTGGATTTCCTCTGAACCATTTCCTCTATAAGCATCATCTTTTAAATTATAATCCAATTTAACACCTGAAGCACTTCGGAGGGAATTAGTTCAGGGACCATTTCTCCAGCTGACTGAATGGAATAATTAACACAAATCAGAGCTGGTAACCTTAGCTAACCTGCTGAGATTCAGAGTATCTAATTAGCACCTACTCTTTTCTATATTAATAAACCAGCTTTTCCAGAAAACTTTCCTTGGTAAATTCTTCAGGCAACTTGGCTTTTTTCTTTTTCCATTCTCTCCCCCCCGCCCCACCAGTTCTAATAACTATGTTAGCATTGTGGTACTATAGACATTGCTATTCTGTTCTTTTCTTTAAAAAATCTTAGTTATAAAATGTTAAAAATTAAAACACAAAACCTGTTTCATATTATTCATAGCTTAAGTAAGAAGCAAAAATGGCCAGTAGTAAATGAAAGAATTAGAACTTTTTCATACAATAAGTATAACAACAACAAATAGAACAGAACAGAACAGAACAGAACAGAACAGAACAGAACAGAACAGAATAGAATAGAATAGAATAGAATAGAATAGAATAGAATACTTTGTTGGACAAGTGTGATCGGACACACAAGGAATTTGTTTTGGTGTAAATACTCTCAGTATACATAAAGAAAAGGTACATTCATTAAGAATCAAGAATCATAATGTATAACACTTAATGATAGTCATAGGGTACAATCAACAATCAAATCATACTAGGAAACAGTATAAATTGTAAGGATACAAGCAACAAAGTTACAGTCCTACAATCACAAGTGGGAGGGGATGGGTGATAAGGAGTGATGAGAAGATTAACAGTAATAGTAGTGTACACTTTGCAAATAGTTGAACAGTGTTGAGGGGATTTTTTGTTTAACAGAGTGACGGCTTTCGGGAAAAAACTGTTCTTGTTCTGGTGTGCAGTGCTCTATAGCGTCATTTTGAGGGAAGGAGTTGAAACAGTTTATGTCCGGGATGTGAGGGGTCTGTAAATCACAGGTCTCTTTTTGACTCATGCACTATACAAGTCCTCAGTTGAAGGCAGGTGGGTAGTAATTTTTTTTTATCCTCTGAAGTTTGTGTCTATCCTGTTGGGTTGCAGAACCAAACCAGACAGTTATAGAGGTGCAGATGATAGACTCAATAATTCCTCTGTAGAACTGTATCAGCAGCTCCTTGGGCAGTTTGAGCTTCTGAGTTGGTGCAGAAAGAACATTCTTTGTTGTGCTTTTTTGATGATGTTTTTGTTAGGTGTCCATATTAGGTCACGTGATACAGTAGAACCTAGAAATTTGAAGGTCTTTACTGTTGATACTGTGTTGTCTAGTATTGTAAGAGGTGTAGTATGGGAGGGTTTCTTCTAAAGTCTGCCACTATTTCTGTGGTTTTGAGTGTGCTCAGTTCCAGATTGTTCTGGTTACACCACAAGGCAAGTTGTATAACCTCCTGTCTGTATGCAGATTCATCGTTGTCTTGAATGAGACCATTTACTGTTGTGTCATCAGCAAACTTCAGCATTTTAACAGATGGATCGTTTGAGATGCAGTCATTGATATATAGGGAGAAGAGAAGTGGAGATAGCACACAGTCTTGAGGGCCCCCTGTGCTGATTGTACAGGTATCGGATGTGATTCCGCCTAGCTTCACCTGCTGCTTCCTGTCTGTTAGGAAGCTTATGATCCACTTATAAGTGAGTTCAGGTACTGCTAGTTGGTTAATTTACTTAGAAGAGTGTCTGGAATGATGGTATTGAATGCTGAACTGAAGTCTATAAAGAGTAACCTTGCGTAGGTATTTGGAGATTCAAGGTGTTGTAGGATGTAATGCAGAGCCATGTTAACAGCATCATCTGTCGATCTATTTGCTCGGTATACAAACTGCATGGGATCTAACAGCAGATCCATGATGGTTTTCAAGTGGGACTGCACAAGCCTTTCAAAGATTTTCATAACTACAGATGTTAGAGCAACTGGTCTGTAGTCATTCAGTTCCTTGATGGAGGGCTTCTTTGGCACTGGGATGATGGTAGAACGTTTGAAGCAGGAAGGAACATAGCACATCTCTAGTGATCTATTGAAGATTCAGATGAAGATGGGGGTCAATTGGTCAGCACAGACTTTTAAGCAAGGAGTTATCTTGTCTGGACCTGATGCTTTTCCTGACTTCTGTCTGTGTAATAGATCTTGCATTTCTTTTTCTGTGATCACCAGAGGTTTCACTTTCTATTCCAATGTTAGATCCTATTTTAGATTTAGCTCTATACAAAATCTGATCTGAAATGGAGAAGTAGGCACTCTCCAACTCTCATGCAATTGACTTCAAGTTTGCTGCCAAATTTACCCAAGCAACAAGGCAATTTCTAAGGGATTGCTACACCCCACCCCACCCACACAACCCCAATCTAATTTTTTAAAAATTAAGACTCTAGATTTGAACAGACAGCAGGTTAACTTTTCTTCTGGTCATAGAAACTACTAGCCATAGAAATATGTATTGCATAGATGCAAGAATAACTTTAAAGACATAGGCAATCAAATCAATGAGTCTTAGAGTACTGCATTAGGAGGCAGATAGCATATTTTTTGACTAACCCACTTCATTAAATGACATAAATTTTTGTGACCTATAAGTTCACTTCACCAGATCCATGTGGCTAAACTAAGATTTAAACTGGGATGATGTACATATTAGTCATAAAAGGTGTTCCTGATTTCTGACTATCATGGATTAACACACCTGTTCTCCTACAGAGTCTGCTTGAATCCTGCAGAGAAGCATATTCAGAACTAGTAATTTACACACAGCTCATGAATGCTCCCTTAAAAGATGCTATACATTTCTAAAAGAACAGTTCATATTTAAACAAATTCTTTCTGCAGTCCCATGTGAAATGCCCCCAAGGAAAGCTCTGCAGAAGTGTTATGAAAAAACTTGTCTCACTTTACTCATGCTTTAACTTTAGAACAACCAGGTCAGTAGTATTGATTTATTTTTTAACTGTGTTGCCAATATTACATGAAGATTTAAATATCAACAATTTATGAGGGTATCTATGTGTATGCATTTTTTTAATGGATGATAGTCATTACTTACTGGATAATAAGCATGGTTGATCTTATTACCTTTTTTTTCTTCCTTCCTTCCTCCCTCCCTCCCTCCCTTCTTACTAAATTATTTAGGCTAAGAAAGGGGAATGAAATCCTGCAGTATTTAAATGGTAATGAAGTTCCATATCTTCACTATAACTTATCTGGCAATTTATCAGATACAATTTTTGTAAAGGTAGGTCATTATTCAGTAAATGTGCTTAAACCATGTATAAAAACTATTCAGATAGTATGATATATTTTAAAATATTTCTTTCCCTTTGTTATTATTTTTTCCTGCCCAACAGACCTTGATTGAAGTGCATCAGGCAGCTTTCCTTTTCTTGGGCTATGATAACTAAACTTTGGAGAGTTTATTGATTGATTTATATATTTCCTTTATTTTGTATAATTCAAGATGGAGTACACAATCTTCCTACCTTCTATTTTTCCCACAACTATTATGCAAGGTAGGTTGAGCCAAGAGAGGTCACTAGTGGTAAAAGTGGATTTTTATGGATCCAAAGTGGTATCCTCTTTACACAAGAGAGATAATTATTAGTGATCTGGAGAAATACTAAGATCAGATTATTCAGACTTCAACAGATAGTTAGGACTGCAGAAAAAACATCGCAACCAGCCTGTCTTCCATTGAAGACCTGTATACTGCATGAACCAGAAAGAGGGCTGAGAAAATATCTACAGAACATCACATTCTGGACATAATCTATTTGAGCTTCTCCCCTCAGGACACCACATGCCAAAGCAACCAAACATCATTTCCCCCGTCCCTGGGCCATTACTCTGTTGAACACTTAATTCACACAGGACTGTCTTTTCTCATCTTCCCTACTGTCTTTTCCTAGTGGTTCCTTATGATTTATCAATTGTTATTGTAACTTAAGATTAATGATTGTAATTATGATTGTGACCTTTGACCTATTACTTGCTGTTTATACGTACACTGTTAACTCATGCACTGGAAACAAATTCCTTGTGTATCCAATTACATACTTGTAATACTTCTAATATACTTCTAATAAAGAATTCTATTCTATTCTATTCTATTCTATTCTATTCTATTCTATTCTATTCTATTCTTTTTTTAAAAAATAAAGTTTTATTTGGGTTTTCACACACAAAATACAAGTAAAACATCTTTTTTGAAAATAGCATGGTCCTGGGTTGAATTTCTTTATACAGACACAAAACTTAATTTCATGCTCCTTTTTGTATTCTATTCCATATCTTATACTATTTTACATTTTCTATAGAGTTTTTCCCATCTTTTAATTTTCTCAATTTTATTTTGATTATCTCATCTCAATTCAAATCATTATATTTATACTTTTGTCTGTTGTGTTTCAATTTCATATGATCTTTTCTCATTAAACAAATTTTCTCCTGTAGTTACAAATTGGAGTATGACACCTTTATATCTTTTAATTACATCCATTCAATTCTTTTAAACTTCAATATATACCTTAAGTTTATGACCTTCAATATCATACATAACACATAACTTCCAATCGAATTCTGCTTGTTACATTCTTATAATACACACCATATTCTTTTTAAAAAAAAGAAAGATTGTAAATATATGTAATTATAAACCCTCATTCCATTCCAGTTCAGTTCTATCATTAATAATCATTAAAATCTTAACATCTTTAACACTTCTTTTCAATTAAATATCATACTTCCTTAAAAACACATATAATCTCCATAATTAATTTTTCCCTTATTTCTCTTCACATATGTTTTATAAATCATTAAATATACCTTTTGTTACATTTATTTATTGACAAGCATTCCACTGAATTACGATAGCTATTTTATCAAACATTTTAATCATACATTGTTTCATATTTTCTAAAATTATTTCTGCTTCTAATATAACCATACTATCTTGTGTACCTTTGCAGAATCCCTTTTTCCATTAAGTTTTCACCCATTATCTCTAAATAGGCCCTGTTTCTCTATATTTTGCTTCTGTCCTTTATAACTTCTTTTCCTTTCTTTCTTCCCTCTCATCTTCTCCCCCCCCCCCTTTTACCCTCTTGTCTCTCTAGTTCTAATTCTCTCTTCTGCATTTCCCACTTCTGTTGCTTTCTGATTATATACTTATTTTTTCACTCTATTTTGTTTTTGGAGTTGTTTTTCCCAATCTTAAACTTTCCATTCTTTTTCCCACCTTTCCTTTTTTCCCCCCACCTAAGATTACTTATTCATTAAAGATGGCTTCTTCTTTGTCGCAATCTTCTTGTTCTGCAGGCATTTCTTGTTGTTTCTCATAATTCCAAATCTCCATTTCTAAAAACTGAAATATGAAGCCAAAAGAACCTCACCCTTCTTGTGCATCTTCTTTGTACTTTTTAAGTTCCATTTTCAGTTCTTCTAAAAATGGAGCCATTTTAAACAGTTTTAAACAACCACTCAATTGATTTTAGTCATTCAAAACAATAACCAAGAATCCAGAAATCAAGTAATCCAGATAGTCCTGAGTTATATCTTCTTATTTCTTTTTTGACTTTCTCTTCCTCGGGGTTTTGTTGTGATATTTCAGTTAAAATTTATCTTTTGGAAGTCTTGTTGAGATTTTGCTGTAAATTCTTTTTTAATTCCAGGCAGTCTCTTCCCTTCCAGATCCTACCCTTTTATTCTTTTTCTCTCCTTTCCTGTTTTTAAAAGCTTTTAATTATCCAGAAATCTTTATTATCCCTTTGACTTATTATTTTCAGCATTAAATGCCTATTGATGTCAAAGTGGATTTTTTTTCCAATTTCTTGCTTAAGTCTCTTAGCTGTCAGTATAGGAAAAGAAGAAAACCAAATCTTTTCCCTTTTCTCTCTCCTTCGCAGCTTAAAAATCTTCTTAGGGAACAATGTTATTGTTTTTTAACAGTTTCAATTCCAGGGTACCTTATTTGTTGCTTTTGCTGTTTGACCTGGTCAACCAAAACTTTCTCTTCTTATCTTCCTCCTGCACATTCTTTTCCAGTGGAGTTCTTCTTTGTGGTGGCCATTTCTGACTGCCGCTGCAACCGCCTTCGGGAAAGGGAGTAATGGCCAGCTGGGGAGGAGAGATGTGGCTCTCCTCAACCCTGCTGGCAGTCTCCCCTCTCTTCACCACCTCTATGGGGTGGCTTAGCCCCAAAACCAGCCGGCTTGGGGCGCTCCAGCGGTGAGCACGAATCGAAGCTTCACAGAGATGAGGTTTTGATCTGTTGCTGAAGAAGCTCAAACTGGAAGTCCTATTCTATTCCATTCCATTCCATTCCATTCCATTGTCTGCAGAACAGTGTCTGTGGTAGAGACAAAAAGCCAAACAGGAAATGAACATGCTGTTTATTCTGCTTGTAAGTGATAGAACTGATGGTCATGGGTTGTTCAGGTAATGGCTAACTTGGGAGAGCAGCAATAGAGAATAAATGATAATATATAGTAGTAAAACTGCTCTTCCTTCACTTGTTTACTCTTTCCCCATTTCTTTCTGCTATGATTCCTATGGGACAAATGTGAAGTGTAAGATTTTGTGAAGTTCTTTTTAGAACTCTGTGAGGGCAAAAGGGAATCTGGGCTCACCAAGTGTCACTTGCTCTGCTTTTACACTTTGCCACTAAATAATGCATATTGACTGACATTACGTCTTTTTGCTGTAGAGAGAATTATTTTTGCGTGCTGCCTAAATTATCATTTCAAAATGGAGAGATTATCATGCAGAAGTGGGAAAAACAACAGTTTCTGAAATTTACTCTTAATTATACAAACCATGCACTCTTTATGAAAATGAATTGGGTCATTTAAAAAGGTTATTTATTGCAGTACTCATACTTCTCATGGAACACACAGCTAATTATTCAAAAGAATCCTTGGAGAATTCTGGTTCTCTCTACTGCAAATATCATAAGCCTGGAGAAAAGTTACTTTTGGGTAGAAAGCTTAAGTGCCAGAGCAGCAACTCCAAAAGGTGTGAAAACCTGCAAGAGGTCTGATTTTTGAAAAGTAAAAACAAAATTGACAGCATCTTTGCTTTACATACTGTAAGTAATAGCGTGCTATATTTTTCATTTTTATTTTTTGTTTAAGTAAGCCACTCCACTGACTTACTTCTGTCAGCAGTCATCCCACCCTATAGACCCCTGTTAGCTAAATAAAATAAAATAAAATATATATTTTCAGTATCATTATTTATATTTAGTGGCTTAATTTAATTAACTGAGAAACAGAAACTTGTATGAATCATCCTGATAGTAAAATCTACTTAGTTGAATGAGCCTTAGCTTTCTAAACCTTTCTTTTCAGTGGAAGCAGTTTATACTTTACCTGATTCTCACTAAAATAAACTGTGTCTCAGGTGAGAGAACCTGCACTGCATATCAGACATTAATACAATTGACAGAGTTCAGAGATATTTCCCAAGAAGAGTCCTCCACTCTTCTGCTCACAACAGAATACCTTATACCACTAGACTTGAAGTTAGAACTATGCCACCTTTGGTCTGACCTAAGCATAGTACATAAAATTATCTGCTACAATGTCTTACCTACCAATGACTACTTTAGCTTCGACCACAACAATACACAAGCACACAATAGATACAAACTTATGGTAAACTGCTCCAAACTCGATTGCAGAAAATACAACTTCAGCAACAGAGTTGTCAATGCCTGAAATGCACTGCCTGACTCTGTGGTCTCTTCTGCAAACCCCCAAAACTTTAACCTTAGACTGTCTACTGTTGACCTCACCCCATTCTTAAGAGGTCTGTAAGGGACATGCATAAGCATACCAACATGCCTACAGCCCCTGTCCTAGTGTAATGGGTTTATTCATACCCATTCATGTAATCATCATGTTCTAATTATATCTGTTGTATAATACATGCATGATAAATAAATAAACAAATAAACAAAAAAATAAAAACAAATGCTTATTTTAGATAGGAACTCTCTGGGAATGTATACTTTTGGCTCACACTTACACTGGCATTCTTTAATCATTGTTCCCAGGAACTCCCTCCCTCTCTCACTATAATGAGGCACATTGTACTAAACCCGTATTACAATTTAATAGGATGCTTTAATTCCTATTCATTCCTGTGTTTAAATTTGTATTTCAGTAGGTCAGAAGTTAAATACTTAACTTCCAACTCTATGATTCTATGATTATGCTGATTCCCAGCATCAAATCTGATCTTGCCATTGCTATAGGATAGAAATCCTCTTCCCCAGAGTTCAACAATTAAGCCTTTTCAAGTGCCTTTAAAAAATATTTCAGACTTTTTCATGTAAAGGTACTCTAGTCTGTTCAAAAAATCTCAGTTTTAATATAGTGATTTACTGCCCTGTTGGGATTTTTGTTTATTAGCTACGACCAAAATACAAGCACTGTAATTAATCTTATATATCATAGTCTAAATGTGAATTTTAATTATTTTGTTCCAAAAAATATTTTTAAAGCTACTTCAGATATGCAGTGCAGGTTCCAGATAAATGAGTTATATTCGAGAATTGGTCTAGCAAATGTTTTATATGCTCTATTTAACAGTACAATATTACCAGAGAAGAAACTATGCAAGATTAGGTTAAAAACTCTTAGTGCTGTTTTGGCAATGTTGCTACAGCGGCTATTAGGGAAGGAAGATGCTGGAAACAGATGCCTTCTTGTGTGACAATGAGTAAAAAGCAATGGTAGTATTCAGCAGGTTCTGACTAGTTCTGGAGAACTGGTAGCAGAAATTTTTAGTAGTTCAGAGGACAGGCAAATACCCTCTGACTAGATATTTTACAGTATCCTTCTCCTGCCACACCCACCAATTTTTTTTTAACTGGTAGTAAAAAAATTTTAATCCCACCACTGGTAAAAAGCATAAGTTTATATCATGTGAAATAAATTAATAGTAAACGACTCCTGTACTTTTACTAAGAAAACCACATGGCTAGAAAATATAAAACGATTGCATATATAGCGTTGGATGATGGGCCAATCAGTTTTGATAAAACTCAATATACTACTGAGAAAAAGCTGAAGATATTTCTGAGTAATTAATGGTGTTTATTATGTCGGTGGATTAAAGTCTTTAGGAATCTAGTTGCTGATATCAACCTACAGGAAGCGGATGAGTTCAGTTATAGTATCAAAGACATACCCAGCTGTTGAATACAGAACAGATAATGAATGGGTCTTGTGCAAATTCCAGGTCAAGCTAAAGAAGAAGAAAGCCAATCATTTTCTACAGTATAACATTGAACATCATGAATCTCATTGATAATGAAGCAGAACTGTCAAATGAATTTATGTAAGATGTTAAGGATAAATGTGAAAAGACACCAAAGATGGAGAAACAGACAAAAATAAGTCACTGTCAGAACAAACCATAGAAATTGGCAAAAAAAGAATAAAACTTCTTATACTTGGGGTAAATTTCTCTCAGTCATTTTCATTTCATAAGAAACTATACTGAAAGTGAAAAGGTAGTTTGTATATTTCTTAATAATTTATCTTTTATGAAACCATAGTAAATGCAAAAGATTATGGATGTTTGGGTATATAAAACTGACATCAGTGGATTCATTCCCAATAAACGTTTACAGGATTTCATCATAACATGCCTTTATGACTAGAATTTTAAGTTATTACTTTTAAGTGGTAAACAGGTAAAACAATAAAAGAAAAATTCCAAAGATGCTTTTTAAAGAGGCAACTGGATTTTGGTTTTTGTTGAAGAGGCAACTGGATTTTGGTTTTCCTTTTTAAAGAGGCAACTGGATTTTGGTTTTTCCTTCTTCAGTTCTGACTGAATGCTGGGAAATGGAAGAATTTATATTCCTTGCAATCATCCAGGGATGGGATTCTACCAGTTCACACATATTTGCTAGAACTGGTTGTTAACATTCTAAGCAGTTTGGAGGACTGGTTTTTAGGAGAAATTACTGGCCTAATCCTGTAAGGAAGGCAGGAAGGAAACATTCTGGTGTTGCTTACAGAAACTGTCTCTCCGTTAACCCTTATTACATTCTTGGCAGGACTAGATTTCCTGTCTCAGGAATGTCTCTGGAATTTTTTCCCCCTCCTTTGTTGGTACTTTGCTTGTGTGGAGTGACCATTCAAAGTTACAATGGCACTGAAAAAAGTGACTTATGACCATTTTTCACATTTACGACTGTTGCAGCATCCCCACAGTCATGAGAAGCCCAGGCGAGGAGATGTGTGCCTTGATGTGAGTGATATTGAGTTGGCCACACCCAGCCAATAACATGACCACTAAGCCATGTCCATCCAGTCACATAACCACCAAGCTACACCCACCACATAAGCCACACCCACAGGTTGTTAAAAATTTGAATCCCACCCTTGCAATCATCTGGTCATTAGCTCTGAGAGTCATTGAAGCTACTTGGAGATGTATCTCTGCTCTCAGGGTCACTTGAATAGTGCAAATGGGTTTGTAACCTTTTTGGAACTGCTGAAATGACTGTGTTGTAAGCAAGAGATAGGTGGCATGTATCACTTGCCGTCTGTTGAGAGAAAATTGTTCAATTTTAATGTAAATGGCCTCTTTGACCTCTCTTTCAAACCAGTGGTTCTCTTTGTCTAGAATGTGGACTTTGGTATCTTCCAAAGAAGACAGTCAGAACTGAAGAAGCCTTTTAAAAGAGAAACATAACGTCATCAAGTTAAAACAAAGAAAGACTAGTTGCCTCTTAAAAAACCACCTTTGGGGCAACCATGACCTGAATGACTGAGAATATCCATAGAAAATAAAGAAAAAGGTCTAGAATTAAATGTCATGATCCAAAATATACAAAATACATTTGTCAGACTTTGGAAGTTCAAATTTTAATGGATAGATTCATAATGTTTTAATAATAGCAAAAAGCCAGAAGCAGTTGTCATATTCCAGTGATCTTCATTATAAAAAAAAAATATCTCTAAATCTTAACAGAAAATAAAAGTTAGTTAGAAGTTCCTACAAATAATAGACACAGAGATTCTAGTGCCTGTCTTTAGTAAATGATGACTTAATTTTCATGATTGACAATTCTTCATGGTCCACTTCTTAGAGAAATATTTCAACTTTTTCACAAGATAACAAATCGGGTAATCAACAGGGTCTCTTAGGCTTTCTAAATCTGTTGAGCTAATAGAAAGATTATAAAATACTTGTCTCTTATCTTCCTCACATAGCCATCAAGAATGTTGTTTTAAATTCATTGTCTGGGTTTTTGATGTATTTCATTTCTATGTCCTATTCACTGCTGCAGTTTCACTTTTTCTTCACATTTTATTAAGTTCTGAGACAGTGATTTGCCCAAGGCAAATATTTTGACAGAAAAGGAATCTTAAGTTGGATATTTTTGTTCTGCTAAAATAACCTCTAGATACCACACTGCCTATTCAACTGACTTCAGTTATTTAAATTGCCTTCTGACTACATACTGTTTGATCTGACATTTACTTATGCCAATGTCAAATAATACATCTGAATGTGTTCAGATAGATAGGTCACATTGAGGTTCATAGGAAGGCTCTTTATGGAACCCCCATGTATCTTCTCAGATCCTGGTTAGTGTCAGTCAGTAAGTGTATAATGACAGAAACGAGTAAACTTTTATCGGCTGATATGTGGTTGGAATTACAAATAATAGTGGCTATCATTGAAGAAAAATAACTCAACTTCTTTGCTGTACTAAGTGTTTAATATTCAATTAGAACTACATACTTGGGGTCTCACTCAGCCCCCTTACTTGGTAACTCCTGCAGCTTTAATGACATCTTTGCTTTTTTGTCCTCACATTCTGTCCTGGCCAAAACCCTGAAGAAACCAAATCACTTTGAAGATACAACATAAATCTATTAAGTATGAAAACAACTACAATGTACACAGAGCTACCAGCAAAGCATTGATAGCTTGCTGAGCAGCCCTGAGCAAAACCAGAAGCACAGTTCATGTACCTTTGGCCTACTATATTTCAAGAAGAAGAAGAAAAAAAAGAAGGTAGCACAGTGGAAATTACAATGTGACACCAGAATGCTTTTGATAAACTCATCAGATTTGACATTATGACATTATTTATCCTTTGCTATGAGGTTAGCATGATAGATATACTATCTTTGAGATATTGTCAATGAATATAAACAATGTAAGTTTCTTGGGCTACTGCTTCCGATCTGATTCTTCATTCAATTTCAGCTTCTCAATTCAATCTGATTCTTCACTCAATTCAGCTTCTAATATTTTATTACAAAGGCAGCTTAAACAGATCGCACATATGGGTATAGGGGGTTGGGCAACCTATGGTTTGAAAGAGAATGCAGTTAATGCAGTCAGCATAATCCTTTCTGATAGTAGATGCTTTAATGTGGCAAAGGCTAATCTAGCCTGCAGATTAAAGGTAAAAGTAAAAAAAATTCCCTATCTAGTTGTGTCTGATTCTAGGGGGCAATGCTCATCTGTTTCTTAGCTAGGCAATCCAGAATTGTCTGTAGACATTTTTGTGATTGTGTGCCCAACGTAACTATGCACTAAGGCTTACAGAATACTGACACCTCCCCACCAAAATGATACCTATTTATCTACTTCATTTGCATGATTTTGAACTGCCAAGTGGGCAGGAACTGGGCCAAGTAACTGGAGCTCAACACATTGTTCAGTGCTCAGGTCTAGAACCCAGTCTGTCAGTTTTCCAGCTGACAAGCTGAGTCTTTAACCACTGAGCCATCATACACCCCCAGAAGTTGTTATTACAGAAGTACTGAATAATAATTTTTAAGATATTAGTTGCTTGTCAAATGCCTTGGAAGATCTTCAAGGATCTCGTAATAATGAGATCTCATAATAATGCTAAGACAGTATGTCATAACTTTATTCTAAATGATAAAAAAGACAAATTAAGCAATGGAGAAATGAAACTGCCTGCCTACAAAGGACCAGCCACTTTGTACAGTTGCAGCTGCAAGACGAATGAATGGGCAAGACTTCATGGAAAGAATCAAATAAACTTTCTTTGACCACCATTTAAAAAGCACAATACTGTGGAATCAAATTGTTTAGATTGTGAAGAATCATTAATCATTTTAAGAAGCCAGCTGTATGTTTTAATTTAAGATAACCTTTAAGATAATGTCATTATTTGTGATGCAAAATCTACAAAAAGACGTTAAAACTTTAGAGATGAAATTG